>NW_026968883.1:0-64632 GCF_028390025.1 Pseudophryne corroboree | reverse complement strand
AGAACTTCATTAATTTGTTAAAACGTGATGCTATTCACTTTATTAACATATCAGAAAGTCTTTTATTCTAACTTAACTAAAGATGAAAATGAAGCTATGAGGTCACTAAGGGATACGTCCCTCAGAACAAGGTGGTAGCATGGTTCTCCTAGATAAACAAGTTTATGTGTATGAGATTAAAAGACAGTTGTCGGATACAGACTGTTATAAAGCTTTGACTTATGATTCAACATATCCATATAAGAAGGAGATCATTCAGTTAACTCATTGGGATATAACAACAACTAGATTGATGAGAACGCAACTCAATTTCTTACTCAAACACATATCTGCATATATCTTGAATTTATATCCTGCCAAAGTTCATAAAATGCTTGTTAGATTGCTTGGCAAGCCTATCATCTCCTCTTGCGGATCAATGTGTAAACTGCCTTCGCAGTATATTGACTTTTGTCTGCAAGCAGTTGTGCAGCACACTGAATATTACATTAAGAGACACCACTGATTTTATCAACAAGTTAAATACATTCGGTTAAATACATTGGTTAAATACATTACCAGACAAAAGCTTGTTGGTGACATTAGATATAACCAGTCTTTATACTAACAATGGCCACATTGATGGAATCGAAGCAGTCAAGACCATGGTCGCTGCAAATCCACACTATGAGGGTCCCAATATTGAGTTTTTGTTGTTACTAATTGAGTTAGTGTTGCATAAAAATAATTTTCTTTAAAAAAAAAAATTCAACTACAGTCAAGAGGTACAGAGATGGGGTCTAATATGACCCCAAATTACGCTAACTTATTCATGAATATGCTTGAGAATCAACATATTATGGCTTACCCAATTTTTTCAAAATACATCTATTTTTATGTTCAGTAAATTGACGACTTCTTCATGGTGTGGACAGGTGGTGATCTGCTCCTGACTAAATTCACAGATGCTCTCAATGCTCTAGACACCAAGATTAGATTTACATTGGCATTAGTACTATCTCCATTAATTATCTAGATGTATGTGTGGTGGTTCAATCCATGGGACATATTTTTAGGATGGATAAACAGATTTGCCAATGGATAAAAATACGCCCTTAATGGCGGATCATTTTCATCATATGCCACTTAAATGGGGGCTACCCTTTTTGCAACTATTAGGGGTGGCTCGGATCACTTCAAATGGTTTGGAATTACCCAAAGCCCTACAAGAAATGTTGTACAGATTAATTTATAGAGGATGTTCAGAAAATTAGAGTAAAGAGACGATTGACAAATGCCATCAAGGGCTTCTGATTTATGCCCATTGACTTCATACCATCTTTAAGATGTAGAGGAGACTGTAATACATTACTCCTCTGCATATCTTACTCTTTTCTAGTATCTCCACTTTCATTTATTCTCTTTTTATTAGATGTGGTTTTTTTTTTATTGTATGAACCCTTGGATGCCTTCCTATATGGCTGGCACCTTTTTTATCTGTTACCATCGTGACATTGAATAACTCTAACCACTATTGCTGCTGCTTATGTTTATTACTATAGCACAGGATAGTGTGCTTTGGGACCCACACTTCTGTTATTTGTGTTTTGAAGTGTATGTTTTAGTGTATGTTACCCATTACCGCGATGTTGTATATTTGGTTGCCATGACACTGTTTATTTTGGTCCTGCGCTTCTGCCCTCTGTGTACTTGGAGTGGGGTGGACGGACCGCTATCAGCTGACTTCTGTTGCTATGGATCACCATGGATACCTGACATCACTTCCACTCCCAAAGTCCCGGGAGGATGTGTGGATGGCGTGTACGTGTGGCACCAGGTGAGTTTGATAAGCCAGTTTAGTGAGTGCATTTAAGGGTTCTTTTATCAGTCGACATGTGTCTATGATGGTGCGTTTATAGCACCGAAACAGCTGTCGACATCGGGATGATTTACAGTGGATGAGGCCATTACATTGTCTGCGGTCCTGAACCTGTGATGAGTATATGCCACATAATGCCTTTATGCCTCTCAGTGTCTTCTGCTGGTTATGTATTTTTTCATTTGTACTTCTTGGGCAGTATCCTGTTAGCTGCGGTGAGTTTCCACAGCGAAAGGATTCACCCAGGGCTATTATTAGCCCCCTAAGATGGCACTTATCAGGGATTCTGCTTCAAGAAATATTGAATTGTAAAACTTATAACCTCTGGTAGTTTTATTTCCTTATATCCTCTATATGCTGGTTTCAATGGTGGGTCATATGACTGAAGAAACAAAAAAGGATGAGCAGAAAAAGCTTTTTTGTTCTATTTGTGTTCACTCTGTTATGTCTCTCACTTTGCCTTATAAATAGATACTGGGGTGCAATATATATATATATATATATATATATATATATATATATAACATTGGAACACTAGTAGGCGCTCAATTTTTCTGCCATTTCTCTATATATATCATACATTTATAAAGTGTTCTAGTAATTTAGAGAATAATATTTTTTACAGGATTCCTCTCTTAGGGTGTTATCCAGTTAGCCCTGATTCGTTATCAGTGTTTGAAAACAGCCAGATATCGCAACCAATGACTGATGGTCATCATCGCAGTATCCTATTACAGACTATTTTCATTGGGCTAAAATGGACCCGCGTTCATGCAAAAACACATGAGATCGGGGATAAGTCCCCGATCGCATCGGTTATCGCGGCTCCAGCAGCCTGCTTATTGCAGATTGTACTTCGGGTGCCTGAGGCATCCAAAGTATAATCCGCAATAAGTGCCAGCATCGGGGGAGGAGCGCGCCTCATCGGGGCTAATAGTAGAGCCCCCCGGTAATACAATTACCTGCAGGTAATTTGATAACCCCCCTTAGAATTTCTCAAACAAAATGCCTGTGTGGACAGACATAAGTGGGACATACCACAAGAGTTTAATATGTTTAGTCTGAATAACTACTACTGAAATACAATATAGATAGGCAGTAGTTATAGCTGAGCGCCCCTATACAATATGTGAGTCATTCAATTAAATAGAATGATACATTCCTTTGTAGAGGTTGGTCCTCAAGATCTCTTTTGGCCGATGCGTATTTGACTCTCAGCACATGGAATGGAATAAAAACATATCATGTGTAGTACAGTTTAAAAAAAAATTAGGTGCTGCTCATTCGGGTTCTCTGGGTTACATGCAGTAATTGACGTTCCATTATGGCATTTTGGCATTAAATATTCCTCTGTCCCCAATGTACAACAAAACTCCTCTATAGAATATAAACATAATTAGAAATATACACTTAATAAATACAATTTCATCAAATCACTTAAAAGTATATAAAAATGGGATATTTCTTTTTGATTTGACCAAGGGTCCAGACTCTAAAAGCTTCTTCCTATCTACCTCCTCTGTGCACATATCTAAATTCAAATAATTTAAATATAGAGCTGACGTTCAATATAAACAAGTTTAAGGTAGACTTTTTGGACATCACATTTTGTGTGGAAAACCATACACTGCACACCAAAATGTACATCAAACAGACGGATTCACGGACGTATATAGAATATGATATAGATCGGACGGCCGGGCAGAAGTGACGGAGCTCCGAACTTCCAGTGATGACGCGCCGGGGAGACCACGTGGAGGCGCGCATGGGGAGGATCGGCCTGACGGGCGGAAGTTGATGGAAGCACTTCCGGGGGAGCGGCGATACCTAATGCTGATGGACAAGGGAGTCTCCAAATAGGAGTTCAGGCAGGAGGAGGAACTTGTGGATATAGATTTGAGTGACAGCTAGGTCCACCATAGCTCAGTATTAAGGAAGGCTATCATTGGGTGAAAGTTTTTATGATGTTAAATCAAGATCCACGATTGGTGGAGTATGGTTTAAAAGGGGATTCAGGAGGGGACATTTTACACATCGCCTTGAGAAAGACCCATAGCATTTTGGGTTGAAACGCGTTGGCTGTTTTGTGGATCCTGTGTTCCGGTGAAGGGTGAACTGCCATTCATTTACCAGAGGAGTACACCTGACTGCCTGCCTGGGAGGATCGTTGTGGTGACTATTCAAATAACACGCTTGTTTGAGGACTGTTTCAAACCAGTTCTCCAATTGCTCTGGTAATTGTTCCATCTGTAGCACCTTACACCTGGACTTGTGGGATTGAAATTTTAGAAACATTTTGGATTTGTTTATATGTGTTGTATTAAAATTTTTAAAACATTTTTAAACTGTACTACACATGATATGTTTTTATTCCATTCCATGTGCTGAGAGTCAAATACGCATCGGCCAAAAGAGATCTTGAGGACCGACCTCTACAAAGGAATGTATCATTCTATTTAATTGAATGACTCACATATTGTATAGCGCCCAGCTATAACTACTGCCTATCTATATTGTATTTCTGTTGTATTGGAGTGTTTTGGGGAGACACTTGTTTTGGGAGTTGCGGTAGCCAGGCAACCTTTTGCGCAGTTGAAGGCACAACAGTTATTTCTGTTATAGATCACGTGAATAACTACTACTGTAGTTACACATTTAAAAAATAAAAAAGAATACAGATTATTGTATTACACTGCAAATTTTGGAGCAAGTGTATGCTTATGCAGGAGGCAAAGACTAGACAGTGAAGTATCACCATAAAGAAGCACTTTCAATTCAAATAATGTCAATACATTGTATTTTCATGTATGTATATGTATTAATCATATTGTAGGGGCTATATCATATGGCCACACTGTAGCAAGTTTTTAGGGCCAAAGGTGAAATCCCAGGTCCTTGTTACATTTTTACTGACCTATGCTTTCCTTTTAGTGGAGCTCCAAGAAATGCAGCAGTTTTCCCTGAACTAATTTCTGTAGTACCACCAAAAGTCAGTGGTGCACTACAGCTAATAAGTGTGCAAGCATGTGGACCACTAAAGGGGGAATCCAAATGGGCACAAGGTTTTGGCCACAAAAAACCATGAGGACCTCACTCCCAATTTTGGATTACCGTGGGTATGCGCGCTCCCGATACCCACGGTATCCAATTTAAAGAAAAGTCTGATACTTACCGGTACAGTGGTATACTCAGCTCCTGGTCACCTCCCCTCCATCTTTTCACTGGGGAGGTGGATGCTGGGACAGGAGGTGGCTGCTGGGAAATGTAGTTCTCCATGCTGCTGCCTCCAGGCACACACTGGTGGGGGGTGTCACACACACACACCAGGGGCCAGACACTTGACAGGGCTCTCTCACACATACTTACACACACTGCTGCTGCAGAAGACCGGATCCCGACAGGCTGGAGGAAGAAGACACTGCTTCAGAATGTGAGTAATTAAGGACTAATTAAGCTAATTGGAAACTTCCAAAATGCTTAGTTAGTCTTTAGTGGGAGTGACAGAGCAAGCCCCGATGATTTTTCCTAAAAATAACAATTTTAGGAAAAATTAGACTTGCTCTAGGGCGCTCATTTTATCTCCCTCAATTGAATAGGAAAAATCCTGAGGCTGTCAGAAAAACCCTGTGCCCCTAAGTAGCTAAATGCATGGAGCTTGCAGCTTCTTATTCGTCTTACAGTGTTCACGCTCCTTTTCACAAGACATTTTTTCCCAACGGCAAACAAGCAAATTTTGCAGGTACTATGCTACAGAAATGGAGGAGCCAAAATGACGACTGCATCAGTGTGCAGTTCCTTCAAATGGGAGGAGCAGGTCATTTAATGTGTAACTACAGTACTACATGGTATTGCTGTATTAAATTATTGGTATTCGTATAAAAGAAAATAGTTTTATAATGATATTTACAATATTTATTCATGATGCTTTTCTATTACTTAGTAAAAGCTTTGCCCCTCATTGCATCATGAATCAGCAATTATTATATAAAGGCTATACTTTGTATTACAAAATGTATGGTGAACATATCTAAATATAAACCAGCAGTCACTTCAAGTTGTTCTCAATATGGGTATTATTAAGAGCAGCACAGGTACTGTGCATATTTTGTCTTTTAATGAAAGAGTCCTATTTACGTAGGTTTAGCAAATAAATGTAACTAGACATTAAGTCACCTGGGAACATTACCAACTGTTTAGCTGAAATATGGTGTAATCTAAGTTTATGGTAAAGACAGATATACCCATAGACTTGTGTTGTTTTTCACTTTAACTACTATTGCATTTAGTTTATAATGATCTAGCATACTTTTTAACAAGTTAAATCAATCAATGACTGCATGACCTAATTTTATGAACTTCAGCCCAGTATCTGGACATTGAAGCTAATGCATTTTCAGCCTCTGAGCAAAACACTACTACGCTTGGGAAAAAAGTGCATGTACAGTATGAGTATGGAAATGTTAAATGAAGCTTAAATGTAAATTGTGAAAGCTTTTTCTGTATCTCTTTCTCTAACAGATCTAGCAAGTACTTTAGCTGTAGAGTAAGATGGGTAAAATGGGTATCCGGATAATAGATCTACACTGTCTAGTTAGACAGTCAATATGTCGACATCCATATGGGTGACACACAAGAGGTCGACAGGTACAAAAGGTCGACAGCTGAAAGGTTGACTGCTTAAGGTTGACAGTCACAAAAGGTTGAAATGACAACGGTGGACACATGTTTTTTGGGTTTTACACGTTTTCTCAACATTTGCTTGATCCACAGTGTCTATGATTGGGAACAGTAACCTTGCCCCAAAGCAAGGAAAGCGAAGGGAGCCCACAAGGTTCTAGGTTTTTACTAACGGTGGTCATAGAGCGCGACATACACATCTATCTAGACAATGTAGATCTTCTATACCATACCCGAATAAATGTACAGTAGACTGAAATTGAAATGGGACATGTGCATGGCATTTCTGAGCAATTTTAGGTTACCACCAAAATGTATCAAATTATGCACTACAGTATGCCCCATCTGCACGGGAACATTGTCAATTTGCATGTATGTTGCTTTTACTTAATAACACTTTTTAAAAAGATGATTTTTGTGTTGGTGCTGTTCTTTGTAATACATATGTACAGATTCCAGATGAGCTGAAATCGTAACAATTACTAGCAACAAAGTCTTCTAACCTGTATTAAGTTTAATAAATAAGGGTCTGATGCAGAAGTGGATGCAAATTGTCTTCGGTTGCAGCGGATCTGAGAAGCTATGCCAATGCCGCAGGAGCCGTCTTCTGTAGAGAGGTGCTCACTACTGTCTTATCACATCCGCTGCCTGCGTCCTAAGATACGCTGCAAGAAATAAATGACCTTGAAAAATCTGTGTGAAACAGCGAAACGCGTCGGTGGAGGAGCTGGACTCTACTATATTCTACTATATTCATCCTGAGACTAAAGCCTGGAAGTCGGATATAGGAACTTTTCCATCTGCGAATTGGACATTTTCAAATACGGACCTGAGCTTATTATTGGACCAAGCAGCATCTTGAACCAAGCCAAAACAAGGTCCTCATCTCCAACAGTAGTTGGTAATTATTCCATTCGCCTAAACTTGTTCCTGGACTGTGGCAGTAATATGTGGATGAACTTTTTCATTTGAATTCCAGCGTAATTTTACAAATTCTATATATTCTTATATGGAACTTTTTATTGATTGCAGTGCTAAGATTTGCCCTAATCTATATATATATATATATATATATTATGTTTTAAGTATATGTTACAACAGTACAATTTTATAGAGGATCTCATTAAAATTGTGATATTTTTATTATTTAGCTCTCTAGAGTCTATCTGTATTTGTGTTGTCCTAAGATACGCTGCCTGCGCAGCATCAGCCAACATCAGAAACATCAGTCTGATCATTACACGTCTCAGCAACCCTGACTAATTAAGACTTTACATAACCTATTGGATTGCATATGTTTTATTTGGCTATTAGTATTTATCAGTACTACATTCACTAAAATTACTTATCGTTTTCCTTTTTAACTTATTTTTTATTACATGCTGTAGGTTCTGACTTAGAGATGGACACAGCCGTGGCTGTATATGTTTCTTTTGCTATAGACGCACCTGCTTTATGGTAAAGCTGGATCCAATTTTCAAATAACGGAGACGCTCACTTGAAGCGCCATAATATACTGCATTCCCGTTACGGTGCATAAATAGATGCAGCACTGGCTCACCATCGGTTGCACCATCGAAGCTTGCACCAGTCCTATGGGAGGTCTCTGAGTATGGTCTCCTGTGTGAGCGACTGTGTGTCTTTAGATGCAGCAGCTTTCAGCAACACATCCGTGTTGGCTTCTTCACCCACGTTACCTTCAAAGAACACCCACTACAATTATTAGTGTGTGCACCCAATTCTGTACTGCATCTCTGTGCTTGGCAAACTGGATGATGCCCTGTGCCACTCAGATGCAGACTTAGAACATTGGCCGTTTGCAGGTGCCATCGACCTGAAACTATGAGGTGCACCTGGTCCTCAGAATCTTTATCTGATATAATTTTTACATATGGTTTTAATTTTTTATGTATGTACACAGCTTGTAAAATGACAGCTAGGAGCTGACTGGTTGGTACTTTATTTTTCTCTAAGCTTTGATAAATCTTCATTTTAAAAAAGCCGTCGCTATTATTTATTTCTTTAATGAACTGTACATTTTTATTTTTACTTTAACAAATATTATTATTTGTTTTAAAATAAGATCAAGTACTACACATTATAAACAGTGTCAACATTACATTTTAAATAAAGTAGAAAAAGAAGTACATTAAATACCACTGATCCTGAATGATCATGAAGAAGACACAATATATATTATTAATGTATTGCAGTATACAGTTAAACCTGTATTATCTTCAATCTTAATTGCTGCAGCATGTCAGCCATACATCCTTAATATATATATATACACACACACACATATATACACGGTGTCGGACTGGGGCATGTAGGGCCCACCGGGGAAATGCAGTGGTAGGGGCACATGTTAGGGGTGTGGCCAGTCTGCACCTCATTGGTTTGACTAACCATCAGAGAGTGCAATGTCCGGGCCCCTTCATAAATATATAAAGTAAATTCAGCTGCTGCATGCATGATAATGTACCACATTAATAACAGATTAATAACAGCAATGCACTGTAGAAAATACACCATAGTCCAGTATAAGGTAACATATGTATAATTCAAATATATATATATATATATATATATTGTAACACTGTAGGGGTGCAAGGTGCCTTTTCCTGGGGAATATGGCAGCACGCAGCAGCTGAGGAACAACACAAGTCCAGTTTCTGGTACAACTGACCCCGGCCAGTTTTATTGAAACAGAAAATAAAACAAACCCCAAAATAAAAATACCTTGCCTGTCCGGCACTAACTAAACATAAGATGTTCCTAACTGTCACTAAACAAAACACAGAGTTCTTCAGTACATACTGTATAGCTTACTTGCATCAGAAAGCGTGTCTCTCACACACAGATCCTGCAGCCTTCCCAGGCAGTCTGCCCATACTAATCAGGTTAGAAGCACTATATCACTCTTACACAGCTGAAACCCTGATTAGCCCTCTGTGAGGCCAAAGAACCGAACTGGGCCCAATGTCTAGAACTCGCCTTATCTCTCTCTCAGAGCCTTTACCCAGCTTTTACAGCAAACTGAAAAGGTTCAGACAAAACAAAAAGCATTTTTCCTAGAAGTTAACATTTTCTAAAACATGTAAGACAAGAACCTGGGACAAATATACCTGCCCTCAAACACTATCCCAGTGTTCTTGTCACATATCCCCCTCCCCTGTTTCGACCTAGGGGCCGGAACACTTGTAGCCCCCAAACAGAAGATGCGAGACAATGCATCTGCGTTGGCCAATTGTGTTCCCGGTCTATGTTCGACAGTAAACTTAAAGTCCTGCAACGCTAGAAACCATCTAGTTACACGAGCATTCTTGCCTCTATTTACATACATCCATTTTAAAGGGGCATGGTCTGTCACTAGTCTGAATTGTCTACCCAAGAGGTAATATCTCAAGGTATCTAGTGCCCACTTAATGGCCAAAGCCTCCTTTTCCACAATGGCATACCTTTTTTCATGCTCATTGAGTTTCCTACTCAAATAAATGATAGGGTGTTCGTCCCCATCTCTGGTTTGGGACAGCACAGCACCTATCCCTACCTCTGAGGCATCTGTCTGTACCACAAATTCTTTTGAAAAATCTGGTGTTATCAACACCGGTTGTGAACACAAAGCCACTTTTAACGCTTGGAACGCCTTTTCTGCATCAGGGTTCCATTTCACCACATTTGACTGCTTCCCTTTGGTAAGGTCTGACAACGGCACCGCTGTGGTCGCAAAATTAGGAATAAACCGTCTATAGTACCCAGTAATTCCCAAAAAAGCCCTTACCTGTTTTTTATTCACTGGACGAGGCCAGTTTTGAATAGCATCAACTTTATTCAATTGGGGCCTAATCAGACCTCTGCCTATGGTGAAGCCCAAGTATTTGACCTCCTCCATTGCGAGGTAGAACTTCTTTGGGTTAGCAGTTAACCCTGCCTCTCTGATTGAGTCCAGTACTGCTTGTACTTTAACCAAATGTGACCCCCAGTCTGTACTGTGAATTACCACATCATCCAAATAGGCAGCTGCATATTTTCTATGGGGCCTCAAAATTTTATCCATCGCCCGTTGAAAGGTTGCTGGAGCCCCATGCAACCCAAAGGGTAACATCTTATACTGGTACAGCCCCTCCGGAACCGAAAAGGCTGTTTTTTCTTTGGCGCTATCAGATAAAGGTATTTGCCAGTAACCTTTGGTCAGGTCCAATGTGGTGAGAAACCTGGCTGTTCCCAGCCTTTCTACAAGCTCATCCACACGGGGCATGGGGTATGCGTCAAACTTGGACACCTCATTTAACTTACGAAAGTCATTACAGAAGCGTATGCTACCGTCGGGCTTCGGGATGAGCACTATGGGACTGGACCACTCACTGTTAGACTCCTCTATGACTCCAAGTTCTAACATGGTTTTAACTTCCTTAGAAATAGCTTCTCGCTGAGCTTCAGGAATCCTATATGGCTTTAAATGAACCCTGACCCCTGGTTCTGTGACAATGTCATGTTTTATTATGGTCGTTCGGCCAGGCAGCTCTGAAAATACCTCCCTATTTTGGATGAGAAATTCTTTAACCTGATTGTTCTGATCAGCTGATAATGTCACTGACACCTTCACTGCGGGAAGCAACCGGGGTGAAGACACCGAAGGGCAAGGCTCCGCTGACAGAGACAACCTATCTTTCCAGGGTTTGATTAAGTTAACATGGTAGATCTTTTCGGGTTTTCTCTTTCCCGGCTGGTATACTTTGTAATTAACCTCATTCACTTTTTCCCTAATCTCAAATGGACCCTGCCATTTAGCTAGGAATTTGCTTTCCACAGTGGGTACCAAAACAAGAACTCTATCTCCAGGAGCAAATTCCCGTATCTTGGCACTCCGGTTATAGACCCTCTGTTGAGCACTTTGGGCCTGTTCCATGTGCTCTCTGACAACAGGTACCACGGCTGCAATCCTATCCTGCATTTGTGTTACATGCTCAATAACGCTTCTATAAGGAGTGGGCTGTCCTTCCCACGTCTCTTTGGCAACATCCAACAGCCCTCTGGGGTGTCTACCATACAACAAATCAAATGGAGAAAACCCCGTAGAGGACTGAGGAACTTCTCTGATGGCCATTAACAAGTAGGGCAACAAACAATCCCAGTTTTTCCCATCTCTCTCAACAACCTTTTTTAACATACTTTTTAATGTTTTATTAAACCTTTCCACCAACCCGTCAGTTTGGGGATGGTAGATGGACGTCCTGAGGTGAGTGACCTTAAATAACTTGCACAATTCTTTCATGATCCTTGACATAAATGGAGTACCTTGGTCAGTCAAAATTTCTTTTGGTATTCCCACTCTACTAAATACCTGCACCAGCTCCCTAGCTATCGCCTTGGTTGTGATAGTGCGTAAAGGGACAGCCTCAGGATATCGAGTGGCATAGTCCATAATTACCAGGATATACTGATGGCCCCGAGCAGACTTTAACAAGGGCCCCACGAGATCCATGGCTATTCTGTCAAACGGGACCTCTATAATAGGCATGGGAACTAGTGGGCTCCTGAAATGGGGTCTAGGGGCATGATACTGGCATTCAGGACAGGAAGAACAATATTCAGACACTTCTTTATAAACCCCTGGCCAAAAGAACCTTTGTAAAACTCTTTCAGTGGTTTTTTCTGCCCCTAAATGTCCTGCGGTAACGTGACTATGAGCTAAATCTAGTACCGTTCTCCGATAAGGCTGGGGAACTACCAGCTGTTCCACCACATCCTCACCCCTTTTGACAATGTGGTACAAGAGCTCATTACAGATGGCCATGTGGGGATACGTAACCCTGTCACCTGGTACCACAGGTTCCCCATTAACAATCTTAACATTCTCTCTAGCCTTTATTAAGGTAGGATCCTTTAAATGTTCAGACGCAAACAGATCCTTCTTTACCTCCAGGTCAGGCACGCTTTCAGTTCTAACTACTATGTCTCTGTTCCCGGCAAGAGGGTCCTCACTGGACTCCCCATCTGTCACTTCCCCAGCCAAACTAGCAAAAGGCAAAGGGCCAGAAAGTTCCGAAGACCCACGTACATCCAAAAAATCACCGGTATTATCAACTGGCTTTTTACTTCTCACATCTGTTGATAACCGTGATTCCCACAGTTTCCAAAAATGAGGAAAATCCCTCCCTATTATGGCCTCATGCACCAAGGTAGGGACCAGTCCCACTTTAACCATTGCTGACCCACAACAAGTTTCTATATTCACCTCAGCAGTGGCATAATATTGGGTATCCCCATGTATGCAAGTTACCCCAATAGGTATTTGCTGGACCTTTAAGGGGTTCACTAACCCAGCTTTCACGAGGGTAACTAAACTTCCTGAATCTAGCAAGGCCTCTACCCGGTTACCTTCTAAGAACACATCACACATTTGTTTTTCCAGCTCAGGTGAAGGTACCACAGTACAGGCTAACCTAGCAAAGAAAGACATTCTGCGACATTCAAAGGCAGCATCACATTGCATGGGTTCTTGCGTGACTGGGCAATTGGCAATAACATGACCTGGCATACCACACCTAAAACATTTAACCACACGATTATCAACCCATTTGGGCAGCATAGACCGTTCTAGCCCCATTGGCCTGTTTCCAGGGCCAGTGTTTACAGTCTCTCCAGCCTTGCGTTCTCTTAACCGCCCAGCAACGTTTTCCCACGGAACAGTCTTACCAGTCTTTACTGAAGGGCGCTGTCGAGGATCTATGGGTTGCTGGGTGGTCATCAGTAGTTCCTCTGCTGCCAAATACCTCTCTACCATGTCCACTAATTGGTCAGCAGTACCCGGGTTTCCATGGCTCACCCACTTGCGCAGGACCATGGGCAAAGATCTCAAGTAGCGGTCCATGACGACTCTTTCCACCATCTGGGGACCAGTTAATGTCTCTGGCTGCAGCCATTTTTTTGTTAGCTGAATAAGGTCGTGCATCTGGGAGCGCGGAGGCTTCTCCATGGCGTACAGCCAACGGTGCACCCGTTGTGCTCGTACTGACAGCGTGACTCCCAGGCGGGTCAGGATCTCAGTCTTTAGTTTATCATAGTCCCGAGCCTCAGCAGGGCTTAAATCAAAGTAAGCTTTTTGGGGCTCACCTGACAGGAAAGGTGCCAGCAGACTGGCCCACTGTGCTTTCGGCCAGTTCTCACGCTCGGCAGTCCTTTCAAACGTGGTCAGATAGGCCTCCACATCATCAGCCTCTGTCATTTTCTGCAGGAAGTGACTGGCTCGTATAGAACTAGAGCTGGTTGGAGCACTGACGGCCACATCTCCAACCCGAGCTGCAAGTCTCTGCACCACTTCTGCTAAGGCCTCTCTATCCTGACGCTGTAGTCTCCAATTTTCCTCCATTGCCACCTGCTGCTGTCGGTTGGCCTCCTGCTGAGCCGCTGTAGCTTGCAGCAAGGCTTTAAGCAGATCCTCCATGTCAACAGATTTTTCAGGCGGCTTTGCAGCTGCTTTCACCCAGGACATATATCAAACCCTCAGGGGTGAGTCTCAGTAACTTCACACTGGGCTGTATCTGCATAAACCACCGTTTTCTGCAGGCCTCACAAAGCTGCTGCTTTCACTTATACGCAGAACGGCCTGCTCGCATTCTCCACCAAGTTGTAACACTGTAGGGGTGCAAGGTGCCTTTTCCTGGGGAATATGGCAGCACGCAGCAGCTGAGGAACAACACAAGTCCAGTTTCTGGTACAACTGACCCCGGCCAGTTTTATTGAAACAGAAAATAAAACAAACCCCAAAATAAAAATACCTTGCCTGTCCGGCACTAACTAAACATAAGATGTTCCTAACTGTCACTAAACAAAACACAGAGTTCTTCAGTACATACTGTATAGCTTACTTGCATCAGAAAGCGTGTCTCTCACACACAGATCCTGCAGCCTTCCCAGGCAGTCTGCCCATACTAATCAGGTTAGAAGCACTATATCACTCTTACACAGCTGAAACCCTGATTAGCCCTCTGTGAGGCCAAAGACCCGAACTGGGCCCAATGTCTAGAACTCGCCTTATCTCTCTCTCAGAGCCTTTACCCAGCTTTTACAGCAAACTGAAAAGGTTCAGACAAAACAAAAAGCATTTTTCCTAGAAGTTAACATTTTCTAAAACATGTAAGACAAGAACCTGGGACAAATATACCTGCCCTCAAACACTATCCCAGTGTTCTTGTCACATAATATATATATATATATATATATATATATATATATATAGTAATAAACCAGATATCTCACTATTTGTTTTATATCTAGTAACCCTCAATTTGATGCAAGCTTTTCAGTGAGAAAATCAATACTGTATAGATTAAAAGTTTAAATTTTAGCCATTTTGACAGAATCTTTTTTTTTCATGTAATAGAGGGAGAATTTAAACATCTATTTTACATTTTGTCAGCATGGAACTGTAATTATATACCATAATTATTTCATCTTTCAGCTGTTTAAAGACTTTTCAAAATGCTACTACTTATCAACGACTCAGTGAAACTCTAAAGCTTTGCAGCGTCACTGGACCATAACAAATATAAAAAGACATCTCTTGTAAATAGGTTTCTAGGCAAAACAATACGCGTGTATCAGATCAATGTAATAATCTATACAAACACATATGATGCTCTCAAATACAAAAATACAATAGCTGCTCAAACAATAAAAACTTTATCATGAAGTTTTAGTCAAGTGCAACGTGATCTTTAATTCAGTATAGAAAATGTCACCATCTCAAAATTCTAATCAATGAATGTGCAATATACTATAAAACACATTGTATACAACAAAAAAACCCAAGTACTGTACAATTAAACTTCACAACACAAATTCTAATTTTTGTTGCCTTGGGAGCAATCTGTCTGAGGTCAAAGAACTTACATTCATTCCTTCTACTTCAAAGCCTCTGTGGTACCATCGGCCCACTCACAGTCCCCAAACAGACATTTATTATGTGAGATCAAATAACTTACTTTTGGTACAGTTGGTATCTCAGAAATATACTTAAAGACATTGCATATATGATATAAAGATATAAGAATGGAAGGAATGAGACGTTTTGAATAAGAGGATAACTAATAATTACATATGTGCTTAAAAGAGCAAGTAAAGCCACTATGAACATCAATTTCTACCAAGGCATGCACAGCCTGGGCTGTAAGGATGGATATACTGCTAACTGCTGTGAAGGGTGATCTTTCTTTCACACCTCCCACGTGTTCCTCTGTATATTCCCATCTCTCCAACTTATCCATTTTCACTTTGATATAGACCTTTACAGTGAGTAAAATCCCCACATACTCTTTAGATGCTGCACAAAATATTTTTTGAGCAGCATAACTTTGTGTGATCTTTTTCCATTAAGCAAAATGCATGGGAAAATTAAGATACATTAAAAAAAAATTGTTTTAGAAAAGCCCATAGAAATATATTGTCTGAACATTAGCGATTGGCAGCGCTCAATAATTCAACGCCGGAATATGTCAGACTTCCCTTTCATTGGTTGTACTTTGATATACATTTTACCTGCATTACCCATTTTATTTGTCCTTTGTTATATTTTCTTCTTTATTTTAAACATCAGACAATGCTATAATGTTATACTTTTGATAAGCCTGAACTTGTATATTTACAGATTCATAGGAAGCATTTTATGCTTTCGTACACAGAAGATAAATATTGCTATTAGTAAACAATGCATATTAAATCATATTTATAATAGCTGGAGTTCCCGGCATTGCCAGTGATTTTAAGAATGTCTGTTTACGAAAATAAATGTAAATATTAAACACACAGTATAAATAACATTGTAGATAGCTGAATACCCGTGCTTTGCTATGGGATGAGGACGGTAAATTAGAATGATAGTTGTTCGTTAATTTACGTTGGTTGGAGATCTAGTATATAGACATATCTTGCTTACCCGACACACTTTGTGTAGTGGCCGGACCCCTTTTTTGGTCCATAAAGGGACCCTGCTCTTCCCACTATACAACTCTCAAGTCTGTGGCTTCCTGCTGCCTCCATTCCCCTCCTCACATCATGTCAGTGTCCCTGTGAAATTATCGATTTTTTTTTACAGTTTCTTATATAGCAAAGCACATTATGTATCTCCTTATATACTCTGTGCTGCTGGGGGGCCATGCTACTTCCACTATAAAACTCTCAGTGTGTGAGTTTATGCTATCTGCATGAAAAACTCTGTGCTGCTGCCTCACCCCTAACCCCCACAGTGTTTGTTTCCAGCCTGTAAGTCATATGTGTACCTAGTTTGTTGTAAATTGGTCCAGGCATTCGGGAGTTATGCTGTCTCCTGAAATACTCTGTGCTGCTGTCCCACCCCTAGGGTTGCTAGGGGTGTCTAACCCCCACATAGTTTGTTACCAGATTGTAAGTCAGATGTGTACCAAGTTTGGTGTAAATTGCTCCAGGCCTTCCACAGTTATGCTGTCTGCTGACATACTCTGTGCTGCTGTCCCATCCCTAGGGGTGTCTGACCCCCACAGTGTTTGTTTCCAGAGTGAAAGTCATATGTGTACCAAGTTTGTTGTAAATTGCTGCAGGCATTCCAGAGTTATGCCATCTGCTGAAATACTCAGCGCTGCTGCCTCACCCCTAGGGGTGCTAGGGGTGTCTTCCACCCACAGTGTTTGTTTCCAGATAGTAAGGCATATGTGTACCTATTTTTGAGTACATTGCTCCAGCAAATCCGGAGTTATGCTGTCTCCTGATATACTCTGTGCTGCTGTCTCCCCACTGAGGGGTGCTAGGGATTTCCAATTGTTTTAGTTGCCTCTGCCGTGTTTTAATACGCTCGTATGTAAAATTTCACGATCTTCGCTTGTAAACTGTGGATTTGTATAGAAAGACAGAAGGACAGATTTTCGCTTTTATATAGATTATGTATGTAAATACAGTTGCTTTAATTTTATATTGTTTAAATATGTTACATGGTCAAATCACATTATTATTATTATGACACTAGCTAATAGAGTAACTGCCGTGTGCAGCACGAACAGCAGCTAGCTGCTCCACTGTAACATGTCAGACGGCCCTCACGCACCTTCGTAACCGGTGTTCACCTCTCACATTAACAGCACGTGGTGCTCCGTAGTTTCAACTTCGGTTATTTGCAATGGTGCCACTTGTCCACTCACGATACACCTTCACCACAGCAGCACGTGAACATTTCACAAACTGCGCTGTTTCAGGAATACTGACACCCTTGGCTCAAAATCTGATAATCATCCCGTTTTGTAGCTCTGATAAATCGCCCCTTTTACCCATGATCGCAACAAGTGATATGTGTGCAGACGGCCTATCGAACACCTTATATACCCACCAAGCCAGAGCACAAAACGTGACGTACTTCATGGGCTACGTGCTGCCGACGTCAAATGTATAGTAGAAGGTGGTCAATATAATGTGATTCGACCATGTACGAGTAGAAAGCATAAATGGGAATACGTTACATGCTTCAAAAAGATAAATTGTAATGTTTAGAAGAATAGGATTTTAATTACCTACTGGTAAATCCTTTTCTCTATCGTCCTAGTGGATGCTGGGGTTCCTGAAAGGACCATGGGGAATAGCGGCTCCGCAGGAGACAGGGCACAAAAAGTAAAGCTTTAGGATCAGGTGGTGTGCACTGGCTCCTCCCCCTATGACCCTCCTCCAAGCCTCAGTTAGATTTTTGTGCCCGGCCGAGAAGGGTGCAATCTAGGTGGCTCTCCTAAAGAGCTGCTTAGAAAAGTTTAGCTTAGGTTTTTTATTTTACAGTGAGTCCTGCTGGCAACAGGATCACTGCAACGAGGGACTTAGGGGAGAAGAAGTGAACTCACCTGCGTGCAGGATGGATTGGCTTCTTGGCTACTGGACATTAGCTCCAGAGGGACGATCACAGGTACAGCCTGGATGGTCACCGGAGCCTCGCCGCCGGCCCCCTTGCAGATGCTGAAACGAGAAGAGGTCCAGAATCGGCGGCAGAAGACTCCTCAGTCTTCTTAAGGTAGCGCACAGCACTGCAGCTGTGCGCCATTTTCCTCTCAGCACACTTCACACGGCAGTCACTGAGGGTGCAGGGCGCTGGGAGGGGGGCGCCCTGGGAGGCAAATGAAAACCTTTTTTGGCTAAAAATACCTCACATATAGCCTCCGGGGGCTATATGGAGATATTTAACCCCTGCCAGAATCCGTTAAGAGCGGGAGACGAGGCCGCCGAAAAAGGGGCGGGGCCTATCTCCTCAGCACACAGCGCCATTTTCCCTCACAGAAAGGCTGGAGGGAAGGCTCCCAGGCTCTCCCCTGCACTGCACTACAGAAACAGGGTTAAAACAGAGAGGGGGGGCACTAATTTGGCGTTAGAAATATATAAAAAAGATGCTATAAGGGAAAACACTTATATAAGGTTGTCCCTATATAATTATAGCGTTTTTGGTGTGTGCTGGCAAACTCTCCCTCTGTCTCTCCAAAGGGCTAGTAGGTCCTGTCCTCTATCAGAGCATTCCCTGTGTGTGTGCTGTGTGTCGGTACGTGTGTGTCGACATGTATGAGGACGATGTTGGTGAGGAGGCGGAGCAAATTGCCTGTAATGGTGATGTCACTCTCTAGGGAGTCGACACCGGAATGGATGGCTTATTTAGGGAATTACGTGATAATGTCAACACGCGCCAAGGTCGGTTGACGACATGAGACGGCCGACAAACAATTAGTACCGGTCCAGACGTCTCAAAAACACCGTCAGGGGTTTTAAAACGCCCGTTTACTTTAGTCGGTCGACACAGACACAGACAGGGACACTGAATCCAGTGTCGACGGTGAATAAACAAACGTATTCCTTATTAGGGCCACACGTTAAGGGCAATGAAGGAGGTGTTACATATTTCTGATACTACAAGTACCACAAAAGAGGGTATTATGTGGGATGTGAAAAAACTACCGTAGTTTTTCCTGAATCAGATAAATTAAATGAAGTGTGTGATGATGCGTGGGTTCCCCCCGATAGAAAATATGGGCGGTATACCCTTTCCCGCCAGAAGTTAGGGCGCGTTGGGAAACACCCCTTAGGGTGGATAAGGCGCTCACACGCTTATCAGAACAAGTGGCGGTACCGTCTATAGATAGGGCCGTCCTCAAGGAGCCAGCTGACAGGAGGCTGGAAAAATATCATAAAAAGTATATACACACATACTGGTGTTATACTGCGACCAGCGATCGCCTCAGCCTGGATGTGCAGAGCTGGGGTGGCTTGGTCGGATTCCCTGACTAAAAATATTGATACCCTTGACAGGGACAGTATTTTATTGACTATAGAGCATTTAAAGGATGTATTTCTATATATGCGAGATGCACAGAGGGATATTTGCACTCTGGCATCAAGAGTAAGTGCGATGTCCATATCTGCCAGAAGATGTTTATGGACACGACAGTGGTCAGGTGATGCAGATTCCAAACGGCACAAAGGTGTATTGCCGTATAAAGGAAGAGGAGTTATTTGGGGTCGGTCCATCGGACCTGGTGGCCACGGCAACTGCTGGAAAATCCACCGTTTTTACCCTAAGTCACATCTCTGCAGAAAAAGACACCGTCTTTTCAGCTTCAGTCCTTTCGTCCCTATAAGAGTCATATCTGCCCAGGGATAGAGGAAAGGGAAGAAGACTGCAGCAGGCAGCCCATTCCCAGGAACAGAAGCGTTCCACCGCTTCTGACAAGCTCTCAGCATGACGCTGAGACCGTACAGGACCCCTGGATCCTACAAGTAGTATCCCAGGGGTACAGTTTGGAATGTCGAGACGTTTCCCCTGCGCAGGCTCCTGAAGTCTGCTTTACCAAGGTCTCCCTCCGACAAGGAGGCAGTATGGGAAAAAATTCACGAGCTGTATTCCCAGCAGGTGATAATTAAATTACCCCTCCTACAACAAGAAAAGGGGGTATTATTCCACACTATATTGTGGTATTGAAGCCAGAATGCTAGGTGAGACCTATTCTAAATCTAAAAAAATTTGAACACTTACAAAGGTTCAAATCAAGATGGAGTCACTCAGAGCAGTGATAACGAACCGGGAAGAAGGGGACTATCTGGTGTCCCGAGACATCAGGGATGCTTACCTCCATGTCCCAAATTTGCCCTTATCACTAAGGGTACCTCAGGTTCGTGGTACAGAACTGTCACTATCAGTTTCAGACGCTGCCGTTTGGATTGTCTACGGCACCCCGGGTCTTTACCAAGGTAATGGCCGAAATGATGGTTCTTCTTCGAAGAAAAGGCGTCTTAATTATCCCTTACTTGGACGATCTCCTGATAAGGGCAAAGTCGAGGGAACAGTTGGAGGTCGGAGTAGCACTATCTCGGATACTGTTACAACAGCAGGGGTGGATTCTAAATATTCCAAAATCGCAGCTGATCCCGACAACAAGTCTCCTGTGCTTAGGGATGATTCTGGACACAGTCCAGAAAAAGGTGTTTCTCCCGGAAGAGAAAGCCAGGGAGTTATCCGAGCTAGTCAGGAACCTCCTAAAATCAGTGCATCATTGCACAAGGGCCATGGTAAAAAAAATGGTGACTTCCTTCGAAGCAATTCCAGTCGGCAGATTTCATGCAAGAACTTTTCAGTGGGATCTGCTGGACAAATGGTCCGGATCGCATCTTCAGATGCATCAGCGGATAACCCTATATCCAAGGACAAGGGTGTCTCTCCTGTGGTGGTTACAGAGTGCTCATCTTCTAGAGGGCCGCAGATTCGGCATTCAGTTTTGGATGTTGGTGACCACGGAGGCCAGCCCGAGAGGCTGGGGAGCAGTCACACAAGGAAAAAATTTCCAGGGAGTGTGATCAAGTCTGGAGATTTTTCTCCACATAAATATAGCTAAGGGTAAATTTATAATGCTCTAAGCTTAGCAAGACCTCTGCTTCAAGGTCAGCCGGTATTGATCCAGTGGGATAAAACATCACGGCAGTCGCCCACGTAAATAGACAGGGCGGCACAAGAAGCAGGAGGGCAGTGGCAAAAACTGCAAGGACTTTTCGCTGGGCGGAAAATCATGTGATAGCACTGTCAGCAGTGTTTCATTCCGGGAATGGAAACTGGGAAGCAGACTTCCTCAGTAGGCACGACCTCCACCCGGCAGAGTGGGAACTTCATGGGGAAGTTTTCCACATAATTGTAAACCGTTGGGAATTACCAAAGGTGGACATGATGGCGTCCCGTCTGAACAAAAAACGGGACAGGTATTGCGCCAGGTTAAGAGACCCTCAGGCAATAGCTGTGGACGTTCTGGTAACACCGTGGGTGTACCAGTCGGTGTATGTGTTCCATCCTCTGCTTTTCATACCTAAGGTACTGAGAATTATAAGACGTAGAGGAGTAAGAACTATACTCATGGCTCCGGATTGGCCAAGAAGGACTTGGTACCCGGAACTTCAAGAGATGCTCACAGAGGACTTATGGCCTCTGCCGCTAAGAAGGGACTTGTTTCAGCAAGTACCACGTCTGTTCCAAGACTTACCGCAGCTGCGTTTGACGGCATGGCGGTGGAACGCCGGATCCTAAGGGAAAAGGCATTCAGGAAGAGGTCATTCCTACCCTGGTCAAAGCCAGAAAGGAGGTGACCGCACAACATTATCACCACATGTGGCGAAAATATGTTGCGTGGTGTGAGGCCAGGAAGGCCCCACGAAGAAATTTCAACTCGGTCGATTCCTGCATTTCTTGCAAACAGGAGTGTCTATGGGCCTCAAATTGGGGTCCATTAAGGTTCAAATTTCGGCCCTGTCGATTTTTCTTCCAGAAAGAATTGGCTTCAGTTCCTGAAGTCCAGAAGTTTGTCAAGGGAGTATTGCATATACAACCCCCTTTTGTGCCTCCAGTGGCACTGTGGGATCTCAACGTAGTTCTGGGATTCCTCAAAACACATTGGTTTAAAACCAGTCAAATCTGTGGATTTGAAGCATCTCACATGGAAAGTGAACATGCTCTTGGACCTGGCCTGGACCAGGCGAGTGTCAAATTGGTGGTTTTTTTCTCAAAAAAGCCCATATCTGTTTGTCCATTCGGACAGGGCAGAGCTGCGGACTCGTCCCCAGTTCTCTCCCTGAGGTGGTGTCAGTGTTTCACCTGAACCAGCTTATTGTGGTGTCTTGCGCCTACTAGGGACTTGGAGGACTCCAAGTTGCTAGATGTGGTCAGGGCCCTGAAAATATAGGTTCCAGGACGGCTGGAGTCAGGAAAACTGACTTGCTGTTATCCTGTATGCACCCAACAAACTGGGTGCTCTTGCTTTTAAGCAGACTTTTGCTAGTTGGATGTGTAATACAATTCAGCTTGCACATTCTGTGGCAGGCCTGCCACAGCCAAAATATGTAAATGCCCATTCCACAAGGAAGGTGGGCTCATCTTGGGCGGCTGCCCGAGGGGTCTCGGCTTTACAACTTTGCCGAGCGGCTATTTAGTCAGGGGCAAACACGTTTGTAAAATCCTACAAATTTGATACCCTGGCTAAGGAGGACCTGGAGTTCTCTCATTCGGTGCTGCAGAGTCATCCGCACTCTCCCGCCCGTTTGGGAGCTTTGGTATAATCCCCATGGTCCTTTCAGGAACCCCAGCATCCACTAGGACGATAGAGAAAATAAGAATTTACTTACCGATAATTCTATTTCTCGGAGTCCGTAGTGGATGCTGGGCGCCCATCCCAAGTGCGGATTATCTGCATTACTTGTACATAGTTACAAAAATCGGGTTGTTATTGTTGTGAGCCATCTTTTCAGAGGCTCCGCTGTTATCATACTGTTAACTGGGTTCAGATCACAGGTTGTACAGTGTGATTGGTGTGGCTGGTATGAGTCTTACCCGGGATTCATAAATCCTTCCTTATTGTGTACGCTCGTCCGGGCACAGTACCTAACTGAGGCTTGGAGGAGGGTCAAAGGGGGAGGAGCCAGTGCACACCACCTGATCCTAAAGCTTTACTTTTTGTGCCCTGTCTCCTGCGGAGCCGCTATTCCCCATGGTCCTTTCAGGAACCCCAGCATCCACTACGGACTCCGAGAAATAGAATTATCGGTAAGTAAATTCTTATTTTCTCGTAGTCCGTACAGGATACTGAGGTCCACATTAGTACCATGGGGTGTAGACAGGACCACTAGGAGCCGTGGTCACTTTAAGAAATCAATAGTGTGCGCTGGCTCCTCTCTCTATGCCCCTCCTACCAAACTTAGTCTAGAAACTGTGCCCGAGGAGACGGACATACTTTGAGAGAATTATTTAAAAGAACAGTGGTGAGATTCGAACCAGCACACACAGACAAGAGGAAAACCATGCTAACCAAACTTGAACAGGAACAGCAACAGCTGAACCAACAACAATACTTAACCCAGTAACAGTGGAGGAAACCACGAAGCACTGGGCGGGTGCCCAGTATCCTCTACGGACTGCGAGAAAAGGATTTACCGGTAGGTAATTAAAAACAGGATTTTGATACCTACCGGTAAATCCTTTTCTCCTAGTCTGTAGAGAATGCTGGGGTCCACTTCATGACCATGGGGTATAGACGGTTTCGCAGGAGCCATGGGCACTCTTAAGACTTTTCAATGGGTGTGAACTGGCTCCTCCCTCTATGCCCCTCCTCCAGACCTCAGTTATAGGAACTGTGCCCAGGGAGACGGACATTTCGAGGAAAGGATTTACTTTAATACAGGGTGAGTATCCCTTATCCAAAATGCTTGGGACCAGATGTATTTTGGATATCGGATTTTTCAGTATTTTGGAATAATTGCATACCATAATGAGATATCATGGTGATGGGACCTAAATCTAAGCACAGAATGCATTTATGTTACATATACACCTTATACACACAGCCTGAAGGCAATTTTAGCCAATATTTTTTATAACTTTGTGCATTAAACAAAGTGTGTTTACATTCACACAATTCATTTATGTTTCATATACACCTTATACACACAGCCTAAAGGTCATTTAATACAATATATTTAATAACTTTGTGTATTAAACAAAGTTTGTGTACATTAAGTCATCAAAAAACAAAAGTTTCACTATCTCACTCTCATTAAAAAAAGTCCGTATTTCGGAATATTCCGTATTTCGGAATATTTGGATATGGGATACTCAACCTGTATTAGTGGTGAGATACATACCAGCTCACACCTAAACCATGCCACACAATATGGCATTCAACAGAACACACGCCAACAGGCATGAACCAATGACAGCAACATGCTGAAACTAATATAGCACAACTTGTGTAACTCTAATAACAAAACTGCAGGTAAAGTACGCACTGGGACGGGCGCCCAGCATCCTCTATGGACTAGGATTAAAGGATTTACCAGTAGGTATCAAAATCCTGTTTTCTCATACGTCCTAGAGGTTGCTGGGGTCCACTTCATGACCATGGGGTTTATACCACTCCAGTACGGGTGGGAGAGTGCGGATGACCCTGCAGCACCGATTGACCGAACTTGAGGTCTTCATCGGCCAAGGTGTCAAACTTGTAGAATTTTGCAAACGTGTTTGACCCCGACCAAGTAGCTGCTCGGCAAAGTTGCAATGCCGAGACCCCCCGGGCAGCCGCCCAGGATGAGCCCACGTTCCTAGTGGAATGGGCCTTCACCGACATCGGTAACAGCAATCCAGCCGTAGTATGAGCGTGCTGAATCGTACCTCTGATCCAACGCGCAATAGTCTGCTTGGAAGCAAGACAACCAATCTTGTTGGGAGCATACAGGAAAAACAAAGACTCTGTTTTCCATATTCGAGCTGTTCTAGCGACATAAATCTTCAAAGCCCTAACCACATCTAGAGACTTTGACTCAGTGAATGTGTCAGTAACCACTGGCACCACAATAGGTTGGTTTATGTGGAAAGATGAAACCACCTTTGGAAGAAATTTTGACGAGTTCTGAACTCTGCCCTATCTTCATGGAAGATCAGGTAAGGGCTCTTGTGAGACAAGGCCCCTAATTCAGACAACCGCCGTGCGGATGCCAATGCCAAAAGCATCACAACTTTCTAAGTGAGAAACTTCAACTCTATCTCTTGTAGAGGCTCAAACCAATCCGATTGAAGAAACTGCAACACCACGTTAAGGTCCCATGGTGCCACTGGAGGCACAAATGGAGGCTGGATGTGCAGAACCACTTTCACGAAGGTCTGAACCTCTGGAAGAGAGGCCAATTGTTTTTGGAAGAACACTGACAAGGCCGAAATCTGGACCTTGATTGACCCCAATCGGAGGCCCGCCTCCACACCAGCCTGCAGAAAATGGAGAAAACGTCCCAACTGAAACTCTTTCGTAGGAGCCTTCTTGGATTCACACCAAGACACATATTTTCTCCAAATACGGTGGTAATGTTTCGACGTTACTCCTTTCCTGGCCTGAATAAGGGTGGGGATGACTTCCTTGGGAATACGCTTTCAGGCTAGGATCCGGCGCTCAACAGCCATGCCATCAAACGTAGCCGTGGTAAGTCTTGATACACGCACGGCCCCTGCTGCAGCAGGTCCTCGCGAAGGGGAAGAGGCCGAGGATCTTCTATGAGCAACTCCTGAAGATCTGGGTACCAAACCCTCCTTGGCCAGTCTGGGGCAATGAAGATTGCTCAAACCCTTGTTCTTCTTATGATCCTGAGAACTTTTGGGATCAGCGGAAGTGGAGGGAAGACATACACTGACCGGAATACCCACTTGGTCACTAGCGCATCCACTGTTATTGCTTGAGGGTCTCTCGACCTGGAAACAATATTTCTGAAGCTTCTTGTTGAGACGAGATGCCATCATGTCTACTTGAGGAACTCCCCAAAGACTTGTCACCTCTGCGAAGACTTCTTGGTGGAGGCCCCACTCTCCTGGATGGAGATTGTGTCTGCTGAGGAAGTCTGCTTCCCAGTTGTCTACTCCCGGAATGAAAATTGCCGACAGAACCTTTACATGTCTTTCTGCCCATAGGAGGATCTTTGTCACCTCTGCCATTGCCGCTCTGCTTTTGGTTCCACCCTGCCTGTTTATGTACGTGACTGCTGTTACATTGTCCGACTGGATCTGCACGGGATGATCTTGAAGAAGATGTACCGCTTGTTGAAGGCAGTTGTAAATGGCTCTCAATTTCCGCACGTTTATGTAAAGGCAGGCTTCCTGACTTGACCATTTTCCTTGGAAGCTTTCCCCCTGAGTGACAGCTCCCCAGCCTCGGAGACTTGCATCCGTGGTTACCAGGACATAGTCCTGAATCCCGAACCTGCGTCCCTCTAGTAGGCGAGAACTGTGTAGCCACCACAGGAGCGAAATCCTGGCTTTTGACAACAGGATTATCTTCCGGTGCATGTGTAGGTGGGGTCCCGACCACTTGTCCAACAGGTCCCACTGGAAAACTCTGGCATGGAACCTGCCAAACTGTATGGCCTCGTAGGCCGCCACCATCTTCCCCAACAATCGAATGCACTGATGGATCGACACAATATCAATATCTGTTTTACCATTTTTTGGATTTCCAGAGCCTTTTCCACCGGAAGAAATACTCTCTGAACTTCTGTGTCCAGAATCATCCCGAGAAAAGACAATCTTGTCGTCGGTACCAACTGTGACTTTGGATAATTTATGACCCAACCGTGTTGTTGGAGTATTGACAGGGAGAGTGTGATGTTTTGTAACAACTGCTCCCTGGATCTCGCCTTTATCAGGAGATCGTCTAGATAAGGAATTATATTGACTCCTTTTTGACGCAGGAGAACCATCATCTCCGCCATCACCTTGGTGAATACCCTCGGCGCCGTGGAGAGACTGAAAGGTAACGTCTGGAATTGGTAATGGCAATCCTGAACCGCGAATCGCAAAAAATAAGCCTGGTGAGGAGGATAAATGGGAACATGCAGGTAAGCATCCTTTATGTCTACAGACACCATGTAGTCCCCCTCCTCTAGACTGGAAATCACTGCCCTCAGTGATTCCATTTTGAACTTGAATCGTTTCAAGTAGAGATTCAGATTTTTTTAGGTTTAGGATCAGTCGGACCGAGCCATCCGGCTTCGGAACTACAAAGGCTTGGATAAAAAACCTTCTCCTTACTGTGCCAGGACAATGACCTAATCTTGACATAATTTTTGAATTGCCGTTGTTACTGCCTCTCTTCCCAGAAGAGAAGCTGGCAAGGTCGATTTGAAAAATCGGCATGGGGGGACGTCTTGAAACTCTAGTTTGTACCCATGGGACACTATTTGTAAGACCCATTGGTCCAGGCCAGATTGAATCCAGATTTGGCTGAAAAGTTTGAGAGGTGCTCCCACCCGAGCGGACTCCTGCAAGGGAGCCCCAGCGTTATGCTGCAGATTTGGCAGAAGCAGGGGTGGACTTCTGCTCCTGCGATCCGGGAGACGCTGCGGATTTCTTTCCCTTTCCCCTTCCCCTACCTGCAAAAAAGGGGGAACCTTTGGCCTTTTTGTATTTGTTGGGCCGAAATGACTGTATGTGAGAGTGATGTGTCTTTTTCGCCGGTGTAGGAGCATAATGCAAGAATGTAGACTTACCTGCGGTAGCCGCCGAGACTAACGCATCCAGCCCATCACCAAACAAGGCCTCACCTTTATACGGGAGAGCCTCCATATTTCTTTTGGAATCTGCATCAGCATTCCACTGGCGAATCCACAACGCCCTCTGAGCCGATACTGCCATGGTAGCGGTTCTTGATCCCAAGAAACCAATATATTTCATGGTTTCCAGTACAACCGCAGCAGCGTCTTTGATATGACCTAACGTTAGGAGTATCTCGTCTCCGTCTATTGTGTCAATGTCTAATGACAAGTTTTCTGACCACTTTTCAATAGCACTACTCACCCACTCACAGACAATGGTAGGCCTGAGTAGTGTCCCATTGGCCACATCAATTGCGGTCTGTCGGCTCCTTAAGTGAAGCCATTCCAGGCGCAGGAATAAACACCTTTTCTCTTTTATGACAGGGCCCTGTCTAAAATGCGGGGTGACTCCCACCTTTTGGAAAAAGGTAAGCTTCCTTTTGGGAATCTGAAATTTCTTTTCAGTTTAAATCAGACTCACTCCAAGAAACTGTTCAACTCCTGAGGTGGAGAGAAAATGACATTACTTCTTTACTAAAGTAAACCCTCTCCTTGTGGTAAAAGAGGGGGCTTCGAAACTTCTAACACCTCCTTTATAGCTAAAACATGTTTTGAATGCTTTTTTGCTAACTTAGTACCTATTCCCCTGGAATCACTAGTGTCGACACAGGAATCAGAGTCCGTGTCGGTATCAGTTTGTACTACTTGTGCAAATTTGTATGTGACTCAGAAAGGTCCCTGTGGATGAAAGGCAGAACTATTAAAAATCTAATTTTCAACAGATTATTTTAATTTTCTGTATGAGATTCAGTCCAACCTCTTACTGATATGATTCACACTATCATGTAACCTTTCACCCAGTCAGGCTCTTGGTGTCATATTACACCTCTGTGTCCCTAACATGTCTCTACAGAGTTCCCTGCCACAGATATGTCACACACGTGCACAACCACACCACAGACACTCCGGGACTTATAGGGGACAGACCCACAGTAAAATCTGTCAGAGAGACACAGATAGGATTTGCCAGTTCACAACCCAGCGCCAGTAACACAAATGTCTGTGAACACAAAATGCCCACTGGCATGCAGCGTTTTTATAATGTTAATCACACAATTATATAGCACCAAATCAACTGTGGCCCCCCCCTGTTTTGCACCCTGATACTTGTTCAGTAGTGGAGGAGGACCAGCGTTGTCTCTGCAGCCTGAGGGGAGAGAGAAAATGGCGCTGAGCAGTGTGCTGGCTGACTGAGGAGGAAGGTCCACTCTTCAATGGTGTGTTTCTCCTCAGCTTTTATGAGGTAATTTTTTATACTGGTGGTACCCCTTATTTATGCCAGTTTCCATAGGTTTCATGCTGCCCAGGGCGCCCCCCCTCCCCCGCGCCCTGCACCCTGCAGTGAATATGGCCCTTAGTTCCAGAATGTTGATCGGAAGAATGGTTTCCTGACTTGACCATTTTCCTTGGGTGACTGCTCCCCAACCTCTGAGGCTTGCGTCTGTGGTTAGCAGAATCCAATTTTGAATCCCGAACTTTCGGTCCTCCATCAGGTGAGAAGTCTGAAGCCACCACAGAAGAGAAATCCTGGCTTTTGGCGACAGACGTATCCTCTGGTCGTATCCTCTGGTGCATGTGAAGATGCAATCCAGACCATTTGTCCAACAGATCCAGCTGGAAGGGCCTTGCGTGAAACCTTCCATACTGCAGTGACTCGTAAGAGTCTACCATCTTCCCCAGTAGGCGAATGCATAGATGCACCGATATCCATGTCGGTCTTAGAACGTCCCGCACCATTGACTGAATTACCAATGCCTTTTCCAATGGAAGGAATACCTTCTGTGCCTCAGCATCCAGAATCATCCCCCGGGAACGGAAGCCTGCGTGTTGGTTCCAGGTGAAATTTTGGCAGGTTCAGAATCCGCCCGTGATACTGGAGTAGTCGTGTTTAGAGGGCAATGTTGTCTAACAACCTCTCCCTGGATGGTGCTCCCTGGATCCATCTTGAATTTGAACACCCATAAGAGGGCCGTAACTATGGGGGGGGCTAGGGGGGCAGGCGACCTGGGCGCGGAAAGAAAGAGGGCGCTGTCGCGGGGGTTGAAGATGCGCCGGGGTTGAAGACGCGCTGCTCCTGCTCCTCTGCGCCGGGTTGCTCCGGAGATCTGTTTCACGGAAATACGTGTGTGGAGCCTGGAGGCGGTAACCGGGGCATGCAGGACGGCGCAGGGTTGAAGAGGCGCCGTCCCCGCACCGCCGGGACGGTCAGGAGAGCTGCTAACCGGAGACACATGCCTCTGCCACACACATGCAAGCCTCTGCCTGTGACACTTCAGAAACTGAGAGGAGTCTGGAAAGGTAGGGACAGGCGGTCAGCTATACAGTATATGTACAATATGTGTGTGCTGTGTACTGTAACCCAGTGTGTATGTGTGTGTTAGAGCAGGGAGCAGTGAGCAGTGCAATGTAACCTTGTGTGTGTGTTGGAGCAGTGAGCAGTGCAGTGTAACTGTGTGTGTGTGTGTGTGTGTGTGTGTGTGTGTGTGTGTGTGTGTGTGTGTGTGTGTGTGTGTACTGGAGCATTGTAGAGTATCCTAGTGTGTGTCTGCTGGAGTGATGCAGTGTAACCCTGTGCGTGGGTGTGTGTTGGAGCAGTGCAGTGTAAACCGTGTGTGTGTGTGTGTGTGTGTGTGTGTGTGTGTGTGTGTGTGTGTGTGTGTGTGTGTGTGTGTGTACTGGAGCATTGTAGAGTATCCTAGTGTGTGTCTGCTGGAGTGATGCAGTGTAACCCTGTGCGTGGGTGTGTGCTGGAGCATTGCAGTGTAACCGTGTGTGTGTACTGGTGCAGTTCAGTATAACCCGATGTGTGTGCTGGAGCAGTGCAGTGTAACCAGGTGTTGTGTGTGTATGCTGGAGTACCCGGGGTGGGTACTTCATTTGTATGTATAGGAGGGGTGTATTTAATCACAGTATATTGGGGTATGTGTATATACAGGGGCATGTACACAGTATATGTTTAATGTGGTGGTATGTGTATATTCAGGGGCCATACTGTGTTTATTGATTGTGTGTACATGTACAGGAGGATGTATTTCTGTATATTGGGTGAGGGGGTGCGCCAAATGACTGCCTTGCCCCGGGTGACAGATACCCTAGTTTCGGCCCTGCCCATAAGTAAGGGTTCAGTGACTTGAGGTTTAAAATGGGCCTTACCGAACCGTCTGGTTTCGGTATCACAAACAGGTTGGAATAATAACCCTTGTTTTGCAGTTGAAGTGGAACTGGAACAATGGGGTTGATCGCACGCTGTCGATTTTCGCAGCGCAGCGATCAGGTTATTACTGCGCATGCGTATTAACTGCAATGCACACGCGCGTTGTACGGGTACAAACAGCATCGTTGCTGGGCAATGCTTCTAGCGACGAATCCATTTGCACGGGTGATCGCAAGGAGATTGACAGAAAGAGGGAGCTTATGGGTGTCAACTGACCGTTTTCTGGGAGTGGTAGGGAAAACGCAGGCGTGTCCAGGTGTTTGCAGGGCGGGCGTCTGACGTCAATTACGGGACCGGACAGGCTGCAGTGATCGCAAGGGCTGAGTAAGTTCAGACCTACTCTGAAACTGTAAAAAACTTTTTCGTCCCACTCGGCTGCACATGCGATCGCACACTTGCAAAGCGAAAATACACTCCCCCGTGGGCGGCGACTATGCGTTTGCACGGCTGCAGCAAAAAGAAGCTAGCGAGCGATCAACTCGGAATGAGGGCCCATGACCTGAGTACCAGTTTTTGAATTGCTGCCTGTAAAGTCATGCTTGCTTCTAGAGAAGCTGGAAAGCCTGATTTGAAGAATCTGTGAGGTGGGAGTTCCTGAAACTCCAGTCTGTAGCCCTGGGAGATAAGATCTTTGACCCATGGATCCAGGCATGATGTAGCCCATAGGTGACTGAAATATCTTAATCGGGCTCTCACCTGCCTGTCTTCCAGGCAGTGTGGTTCACATCTTTCCTGGAATCCACATCCGCAGTCCACTGGCGTAGCCACAAGCCCCTGCGTGCTGATACTGCCATGGCAGTGGTGCGTGCGTTGAACAAACCAATTTCGTTTATGGCCTCCACCATAAAATTAGCAGAGTCCTGTATATGCTGTAGGAGTAGAATTATCTTCCCCCTGGATAAGGAATCTAACCTGTCATTTAGATTACCTGACCATTTTGCAATGGCCCTAGTGATCCATGCACAAGCAATAGTGGGTCTCTGGGCCACACCAGCAGCTGTGTACAGGGATTTGAGAGTGGTCTCAATTTTTCGGTCAGCCGTGTCCTTTAAGGAGGCTTCCCCAGGAACAGGTAAGACTATCTTACGTGACAACCTAGATACCGATACGTCAACAATCAGTGGATTTTCCCACTTTTTCCTATCATCCTGAGGAACCGGGAAGGATGTGAGTAACCTTTTAGGGATCTGAAACTTCTTGTACGGATTAACCCAAGTTTCTTCAAACAGAGAATTTAACTCCTTTGAAGCAGGGAAAGTAGCAGAGGATAAGTTTTTTTACATTAAAATAAGATTCCTCATCCACCTCCGCCACCTTGTCAGGAATGTGCAGGACTTCTCTAACAGCTTCTATCGGGGCCTGTATTCCTTGTGACAGGGCTGCATCCCCCCCCCCACATGAGTCCACTTCACCCTCCTCCGCATCTGATAAGTCATCGTCATCATCAGTGTCAGCCTGCAGGATTTGGGCCGGAGTATGCTTTTGTGGACAAATAGCAGGGGTCTGAGACGCTGGTATGGGAACTGAATCTCTAGTCATCAGGTCCTCCACAGACTGTCTTAAGTATTGAGTCTCTTTCTAATTATGGGATAATTTATTAGAGATATGTGAGATCGTCCCTTTAAGGGAATCCAACCATGCGGGTTCAGATCCTCTCGCCTGAGAATATGTACTATCCTGGGTACACTGTAGTGAATCCCCCGTGGAAGACAAACACTCTGCTGGGCAGGAAACACACTCCCTTGACACACACAATCACACACAGTAAAGGTGAAAGCACAGTTAATCCACACAGAGCCCGCAGGGAGACACAGAGAAGATGGAGCCAGCCACACCACGCCCTTTGTGCTAAAGCAAAGCTCAGCTGGGTCGCAAACTAAGCTCCTTAATAGGACTTCGTATTCTAACACCACTCCCCCTTCCTTACTATGATCTCTTGGTACCGTTGAGGAAACGTGGCATCTTTGTGGAGGAGCTGCGCTTCCCTGCGCTAACCGGGACGCCGGCAACCTACTCACTACTCTTTTTACTTCTGGCTCTGCTAGGGGTGGCTGCATGCTGCGGGACTGTACGCTCGCCGTGGTGGGGCATGCAAATAGGAACCTCAGGAGCTCAGTGTCCTGCCAGCTGGGAACGGGACCATTAACCCTATAGGAGGTTGGGCCCTTCCCCCCCTAAGTCCCATGAAGCAGGCAGACTGGTGCCAACCAGCCCTGTCTGAAAACAACAAACAGAAAATAAATGCAGAAAACTCTTCAGGAGCTTCCCTAAGCGCAACTGGCTCCTCCGGGCACATTTTCTAAACTGAGTCTGGTAGGAGAGGCATAGAGGGAGGAGCCAGCGCACACTGTTGATTTCCTAGACTCCTAGTGGACCCCTCTATACCCCATGGTACTAATGTGGACCCCAGTATCCTCTAGGACATAAGAGAAATGAAAAGTGAAAACAAAATGTATGTCTCTTAATGTACCTAATAAGTATGAAACAAGTACATAAATTAACTAAATTAACAGCAGTACTTTGTGCCAAAACACAACAGAAGTTGTTAGTAAGTTTTGTGGACCAGTTTTAAAGGGGATCAGTACTAGATCCCGGCAGAGTGTGGATAAATGTAGTTACTTTGTTAAAGATACTGGGGTCTATTCATGAAGCAGTGAAAAGAGCGGAGAAGTGAGCCAGTGGAGAAGTTGCCCATGGTAACCAATCAGCACTGAAGTAACATTTATAATTTGCATACTATATAATTATACAGAGCAGATGATTGGTTGCCATAGGCAACTTCTCCACTGGCTCACTTCTCCACACTTTTCACTGCTTCATGAACAAACCCCAGATTCCCTAGAAAACTGCATACATTGAACCACCCATAAGACAGAAAGTACCATTACTCATTAAGCAATCACATAATGTGACGGCTTAGGAAGTGCTGCTATCTACACTCGCCATGAGAACACTGAGTGGGTTGGGTAGTGCATCAATAGCACAGGGTTTTGTCTGAAAAGGCTGCTCTGGGAAGTTAGGGACTTAATTCTGGAAATGGCTATTCCACAGCCAATTCTTTGTCAAGGCTGTTTTAGGACATCTGCAATACAATAGAATGCCTGTATTAGTGGCATGGCTCATTAGCAATTCCAGTATAATGATTATCTTAGGAGGCTTGCAGGAATCAGCAACTTACCTGCTCTTTCATCCATAAATAATTTCTTGTTATTGTTAAAACTGGACCATTTAGCTGTGCTAAAAACTTTGCGACCCATCAAATGTGATAGTATTCATGTAGCAAGTCTTTTTTTCTAATATTCCTTAGATACAAAATATTACAGAAATGTCCAATGTTGCACTAATGTAATATACTGTAAGTTGGTCACTGTGTTTTATAGATTTCATTCTAAAATAAATGGTGATACTGGAAGTGAAAATCACAATAGAATAATCCAGTGGTTCTCAAACTTTTTTGAATCACGGCACACTAGAGTATCGGAATTCTTTTCACGGCACCCCTAGGCCAAAAGTTTCTTACTAAGAAATTTAGAAATAAATATTAAAATATGTTAGTTGTGTTTATATATCATCCTTTGGTTCAGTTATGTGGTGGTGGACAAGATTTGCTTCTGTATGTCTACACAGTTTATGATTGGCAGTCACCAGCACTGGTTTTGCCTATTACATTGACCATAAATAATTTGAACTGGTCCTGGAACACCAATCCAAGGCACCCCTGCAAGTGTCCCGAGGCACCCCAGGGTGCCATGGCACACAGTTTGAGAACCACTCTGATAAACTATAGTTGATAAACCGAGACAGAGAGACTTGTATTTTGAATATTAAACAAAAAAACTAAGGAACAATAAGATGAGGGATTAAAGCCATGTACACACTAGAGCAATATCGGCACAATATTGTTTCTTAACAATATATTGCCTACATCGCTCAGTGTGTACAGGGGATTGCACGCTCCCACAGACGCTAGCGATGGACTCTTGGTTGTATGTTCTGCACATAAAACAAAGCATTGTCGCTAGCGTCCTGTAGTATGCTAATGTAGGATGGAACATGGACGGAGCATCACCCGTCGGAACAAATCCCCATCGCTCTAGTGTGTACCCGGCTTAAGATAGCAGTTTAAGCAGTGAGGAGAGAGCTACAGTACACATAAAAACAGGGTGCAGAAATACAGGGCGGGACTATTAAATGGGCTCTGCATAAGTTTATCAGGCAGGAAAATACACTGGCCAGTGCACTCCCCACAACAAAACAAAGGAGACAACACAAATATAATTGTTTGGTATTGGCTGTAAATCTGAAACTGTGGGCCTAATTCAGAGTTGATCGCAACAGCGACTTTGTTAGCAGTTGGGCAAATCCATGTGCACTGCAGGGGAGGCAGATATAACATGTGCAGAGAGAGAGAGATTTGGGTGTGGTGTGTTCAGACTGAAATCTAAATTGCAGTGTAAAAATAAAGCGGACAGTATTTACCCTGCATAGAAACAATATATCCCACGCAGGGGCAAACGCAGGATTTTTAGTGGGGGGTTTCCATAATAATATATATATATATATATATATATATATATAGGGCGGAAAATAGTGGCACTCACTCGGACTTCTATAATATCCAATAAACGGGCATTGACTAATCTGCGCTCTTACACAGACATTGTGATCCGTGCCGCCGATAAGGGGGGCGGCATAGTGATATTAAATCTCACAGATTATAAACGTGAAATTTATTCACAACTCAGTGATACTGAAGTCTATAAACAATTGGAGCAAGATCCTACAATCCAATACAAGACTGAATTGGACAATATATTAACAGAAGCATCAGAGGAAGGTATTATCTCTGTGGCCATGTCCAAGAATTTAAAACAGGAGTTTCCAATAGCTCCTGTATTCTACACCATACCCAAAATTCATAAGAACATGACTAATCCGCCGGGCAGGCCTATTATTGCAGCTAGAGACTCACTCTATTACAAAATTTCCCAGTATATCGATATATACTTGCAACCAGTGGTACAAAAACAGCAGATGTATTTGAAAGATACCACAACTTTCCTCAAAAGATTGCAACAGTATACACCTTTGCCACCCGGTTGTATATTATGTACTATGGATGTGGTGTCTCTGTACACTAATATACCACATGAAGAAGGCCTTACAGCAACAAAAACCCTCCTCCTCAATGACAGAGACTATGACGGTCCAGATATAGACTTTCTGATTCAGCTCCTGAGACTCACACTGAAACGCAACTACTTTCTATTCGATGGCCACTGGTATAACCAGCAAAAAGGGTGTGCGATGGGATCCTGCGTGGCCCCGGCGTTCGCCAATTCCTTCATGTTCGCCAAAGAGAAGGAATTATTATTCAATTTACCAGATTTTGCACAAAGGGTAATATGGATCACAAGATTCATAGATGATGTGTTCCTGATATGGCAAGGAAATACGCAAGAACTTGAACAAGTCATCACAAAAATCAACTCCATTGACCGTAACATCAAATTTACTTATACCATTAGTGACACAAAGGTCAATTTCCTGGACGTTAAAGTGTCACTGGAAGGTAACCTGTTGTACACTGATCTTTATAAAAAGCCAACAGACCGTAATACATACCTGCATGCCTCCAGCCTACATCCCCCGGCCTGTATAGGGGGCATACCTTACTCCCAGTTTTTGAGGGTACGGAGAATAACAGATACAAAAGAGAAAGCAGAAACAGCCATTAAAGAAATGATGCAGATGTTTCTGGATAAAGGCTACAGATATGAGGATCTGGTCCATGCTAAAAACAAAGCTCTGGCAAAGTCAAGATCGCAGCTGATGGAACCAAAATTTAAAAATCCATCAAAGGAGAAATCCCTACCTTTTGTACAACAATACCAACCAGACAGTGTGTTTAATGTCAACACAGCTAAAGATTTGTGGCCGATTGTCACCCTTGACCCTGAGCTAAAGGGTTTTAAAAACCATAAAATCTTGCCCAGCTTCTCCAGAAAAAAGAACCTTAAAGATCTTTTGGTGGTCAACGACATCACACGCCTCCAATCAGCACCAAAACAGAATTTTCTTTCTCGTAAACCAGGCTGTTATAAGTGCACTGGTTGCACAACATGCAGCTATTTGGAGCCTGGTAATACCTTCAATCATCCACATACCGGGAAGAAAATTGATATTAAACATATTTTGACCTGCACCAGCAAGTATGTAATATACTTCATACGTTGCCCATGTGGACTAATGTATATTGGTAAGACTACCTGCACCTTAAGAGAAAGAATGGCGACACACAGAATGTCGATCAGACATGCTTTAGAAGGCTCAGATGCAGAACAGCCTGTTGCTAGGCATTTTAAACTGCACCGACACAATTTGTCCACCTTGCGCTACAAACTTATTGATCATGTCCCCCCAAATATAAGAGGAGGAGATAGAGGCAAGAAACTCCTACATATGGAAGCAAGATGGATCCACTTTTTGGACACTGTGTCACCAAAAGGACTAAACGAACAATTGAATTTTAATTGCTTTATTTGATTGGTTGTTTTTTTCTAGTTTAAAATGCTCTGCTTTCCCTCTGTTTGAATATTAATGTCATCTCATGCCTAGTTGAGTATTATAGTTATAACCTGGTATCGGGTCTCCTTTTCTCATTAAGACATTGCGGCTTGTTAGCTTACAATCAAGGTGTTGGGACTTTCACATTATGTTATTCATGTTGCTAGGATACGGAGGGTTCGGCACATGCGCACAAGAGCGCACGTCGCGGGATCGTGACGTCACCGACCCTGCGCCCATCAGTCTTCGTTTTCCATGTGGGTGTCTTCACGGGTTTCTTGGTATAAAGGTAAGCTTCTTTTTAATGTACTTTGTTCTGACGAAAGTTTTGACAATAAAACTGAAACGTTAACCTGCAGAGGCGTACTGCGCCCGTTTATTGGATATTATAGAAGTCCGAGTGAGTGCCACTATTTTCCGCCCTATATATCACCTTGCTGCTCAGCATTGTATTGGAGGCACCGAGGCATCTAAACAGTTTGGAGACGGAGTGCCGGCATCTCTACACCGTATATATATATATATATATATATGTGTGTGTGTGTAGATATATGTATATATATATATATATATATATATATATATATATGTGTAGATATATGTGTAGATATATATATATATACACACACACGCAGACACACTAGTTTTACGGACCCAGCATATACTGGGTCACCTCAGTCCCCACCCCCGTGATTGGCTCCGCCCAGTTCTGGAAACCCCCCCATGCAAATCCTGCGTTTGCCACTGCAAAGAGATTTGCAGAGTGTCGGTTAAAGATGACAGGAGGGGTCGCAGAGGCAGTAAGGACTGGAGGATAACATGCAGGAGGTAAGTTACCATACTTGTGTAATTGTGTGTGTAGGTGGGAGGTATTGAGAGCACAGTGCAAAACAGAGACTATGGGGGAGATCGGACAATACTAATCATGCAGAAGGGGGCAGCTCAGTATGGGACATACAGATGGTGTGGGGGCAGGGGCGGTGCTAAGGTGTTTGGCACCCCCCCTGCAAATTATAAATTTGAGCCCTCCCATAAAGTGACAGCTAGCTGGCTGAAAAAAAAGCAGTGTGGTCTCAGAAAGAAGGGGCGTCACCACACGATAGTACTCCAAATTCAAATAACGTCACACAAAATCACAATCTTATTTACATTACACCGCACATAGTGCCCCTGATTCATATTACGCCACATAGTAGTGTCCCTTATTCACATTATGTCACACAGTGGCGCCCCCTAGTCACGTTATGCTACACAGTAGTGCCCATTATAACATAATGCCCATAGTAGTAATGCCCCTTACACATAATGCCCACAGTAGTAGTGCTGCTTATACACATTATGCTCACAGGGGTGTCCCTTATATGCAATGTCAGCAGTTGTAATGTCCCTTATACACATTATGTGCACAGTAGTAGTGCTGCTTATATGCCTAATGTCCACAGTAGTAGAGCCCTTTATATGCATAATCCTCACAGTAATAGTGCCCCCTTACATACACATAATGCCCACCCTCATGGAGTCTGTTTCTGATCGTTTGAGTAGACACATGCACATTTGTGGCTTGCTGGAGGTCATTTTGCAGGGCTCTGGCAGTGCTCCTCCTGTTCCTCCTTGCACAAAGGCGGAGGTAGCGGTCCTGCTGCTGGGTTGTTGCCCTCCTATGGCCTCCTCCACGTCTCCTGATGTACTGGCCTGTCTCCTGGTAGCGCCTCCATGCTCTGGACACTACGCTGACAGACACAGCAAACTTTCTTGCCACAGCTCGCATAGATGTGCCATCCTGGATGAGCTGCACTACCTGAGCCACTTGTGTGGGTTGTAGACTCCGTCTCATGCTACCACTAGAGTGAAAGCACCGCCAGCTTTCAAAAGTGACTAAAACATCAGCCAGAAAGCATAGGAGCTGAGAAGTGGTCTGTGGTCACCACCTGCAGAACAACTACTTTATTTGGGGTGTCTTGCTAATTGCCTATAATTTCCACCTGTTGTCTATTCCATTTGCACAACAGCATGTGAAATTGATTGTCAATCAGTGTCGCTTCCTAAGTGGACAGTTTGATTTCACAGAAGTGTGATTGACTTGGAGTTACATTGTGTTGTTTAAGTGTTCCCTTTATTTTTTTGAGCAGTGTATATTCCCACCTTAAATACACAGGTTGAGAGACTCAAGGGGGTGGCTTTGTGTCTGCATAGAAATGTTATTTTTGATTTTTTTATCTTATACTGTGAATTTCTTACCCTGTTTCCAAGACAAAGACATTGTCAGTTATTAAGTTAACTTGTTAATTAAGTGAAAGGGAGACATGATATTGTCCAGGAGATGTATCAAGCCACAGAGAGAGAGAAAGTTGGGTATTTTCCCAAAGCAAATGATGCTTCTTACTACTTACTACTACTGAGGACAATGTGTATACTATATAAAAACAATTGGCCCTTTGGGTTAATTGTCCTTAATTTAGGTATTTTCCATGTCCTCAGTAGTAAATTTAGCAATTTTATTTGAGTGTATACTGACTTGGGTCTATAGTTATGACAGTAGTGTGCTGATAAATTATTATTTTTGCATGTGCAGTGGTTTCTAGCACAGGGACAGAATTTTCACTGCATATGCGCCAGTGTGAAGGTGGATACCCGGCCACTTGTAGATTGCAAATGGCCCCCTCCTCTCATATGATGCCCTTGGGAGCATCACTAATAAAGGAACAAATATGCTGGTACAAGTAATGTGTCGGCTGTCACTATACCGACAGCTCCATACCGTCTGCCAGATTGCTGGCAGCGCTCGGGACCCTTTGGGCCTCGCGGCTTGTGTCGCTCGCCACAGGTTATATTCCCACACGGTTGGTAACGTGGACCCATCAACCAAGTGGGAATACGCGTTTGTTGGGATTCTGGCATTTCATTGGCTGTCTAGAGTCCGGCGGTGGCCTCCTGAACACCGGGATCCCGACAGCCGCTATATTAACTGCATCCCCATGCAACCACCACTATGCAAGTGCGGGATGAGGCCTAGTGCTATTAGTGAGTGGATTGTGCGTTTTTCCGTGATTCCGACCGACCTACTGAAGCCAGGTTTGGTCTCAGCTGGCTTGGGTCTGGCTGGTACCATGGTGGGGTACCCCCAAATTTTGGGTTACCTCTACGGTTATACTAGCACTGATTTCAGTAGAACCTGATCTAGATGGAAAGCTCAAGCTGGGGAATCATCACATATATTTTTTATTAGAAATTCTTATACTACTGTAATGCGGACAGTACAATGGGGACATATTTATAGGGTGACTTAATAAAAAAATTGTTCAGCACCCATACATATGAATGATTTTATCAGTATATACTGGTTGATGGACTGGCAAATCTAAGATGTTGGGAAACCAAGCCAAACTCAGACGTATACATTTACTAGCTGTATTACAAGCTCTATCTCCTAAGCAAACAAATTAATTTAGGGTGGCTTTATTGGACAACACCACATCAACAGTGACAAATAAAAGAGAAGTGTATCATTCCATGAACTGAAAGAATAATTATCTGATTATTAAAGTGACACACAGAGAAGATAAAGGTCATTATTTAAGCGTATCAGTATAAAATAACTGGGATGAACAACACCATCTATAGTATGTCAGGCTATTCATCTCACGAGGAATGTCATTTACATGACACTACAATAATAGTGGTGAATTAGGGGTAAATTCTCCACTCCTCCACTGTCATGTATATATTCCAAAGGTAACATACCATTGACCTGAGAGTAGTAACTGTAGTAGTAAGAAATGAAGGTACTAGGGACATAGGGGGTCATTCCGACCCATTCGCACGCTGCTGTTTTTCGCAGCGGTGCGAACGTGTTGGATCTGCACATGCGCGGCGGCCGCAATGCGCAGGCGCGTCGTTGACTAGCGACAGCCGTCACTGGGCTACGACAAGAAGACCGAAGAAAGCGATCGCTACCGTGATCACAAGAAGATTGACAGGAGGAAGGCGTTACAGGGCGTCAACTTACCATTTTCTGGGAGTGGTGCAGCGAACGCAGGCGTGTCCAGGCGTTTGGAGGGCGGATGTCTGGCGTCAATTCTGGGACCTGAAACACTGGATTCATCGCACAGGGTAAGTAACTCTTACCCTGGTCTTGTTGTACACAAAAAAATTTGCATAGCCGGGTTGCACAAGCGTTCGCAGCCTCGCTATGCAAATAAACCTCCCCCATAAGCGGCGTCTAGTTGATCTCACGGGCAGCAAAAAGTTGCTACGTGCGATCAACTTGGAATGACTCCCTTTGGGCCTGATTCAGCTTTAGTTGCAAAATTGCAAATTCGCAAATTGGCCGATTATCGGATGAATACGTATGTGCTGCGACCGCACCGCGCGTGCGTGGAGGTCAAAATGCATTCACAATGCGATCAGAGGCCCATCAAAGTACAATCGCATAGCGATTGCCAGGAAGTGATCATATGTGGGAGGTTACATGGCATTTGTGGGGAGTGGTTGGGAAAATGCATTTTCATTTGCTGAGATTAAATTCACGGTGCCGCTGCACCTGCAACCACGTTTATCCTGCGTATACATGTGTCAACTGGAATTGTCGATGGCACTCGATTTCTGTGAATGCATTGGTGGGCGTCTTGTACCTTTACGGCCAGCTCGTCGCATGCATTTTTTAGCAGAAGCAGATCTAAGAAAATCGCTATTTCTGACTCATAGTGATCCAAGCTGAATGAGGTCCATAGTGTATAAAACAGCCTCTTTTGTTTTATTCTTCTCACATTTATTAACTTTACACAAAACTATACTTTTGTTTTACTAATTCACTTTTTAAACAATAGTTTAAAAAATATATAATAAACTATATATTTGTCATATTAGTGAAAGAGATTATTCCAAACTGGAACTTTATATAGATACCAGCCTCTATCCATGGCTTCACCTACGTGTATTTCGTATTTAATGAATAAGGACAGTACACTGCACACTTTATCTCGACTCATTCACCCTCATAACATTCTGGTCGAGAATCAATGCATCTCCTGACTCCAGTACCGTCTTTACAATTCCTGACTGTCCAAAGTAAACCAGGATGGGGCCTTGATACAGAGGGGCATGCTGTGGCACCCCCAGTAAGTGGTGCCCCCAGACAAGGGTCTCATCATTCACCCTAGTGGAAAATCCACCCCTGGCACTTACTGAGCTGTAGTGACTGCTTTCTGGACTAATCCATATATTTTAACGCGACACCACAGAGATCAATACACAAAATTTTATCGAAAAGAAGAGTCTCATATTTAATTAGGAGCGAGGGGGACCAGCAATGCCGGCAATGGCATCTGAACCCGTCCCCCTCACGGCCCGATCTTGCTCATGGATTTTTGGGCATAGGGCTGCGAAAAACATCAATGAGTCCAGCGGTACCATAGGTGCAGCATATAGCCCTTATTAGTCGCAGGCGCACCTTAGTCATGCCTAACCAGAGCCGGACCGCCCATATGGCACTTCTGGCAAATGCCAGAAGGGCAGGTGGGCCAGTCCAGTCACAGAAAGAGTCGGGAGGGCCGCGCGCAGCGCAGCATTCCGGCTCTCTGTTTGTGCCGACCGAAGTTCTGTTTCTAACATAAATGGGGGGGCGTCGCGATTCCACGCTCCCCCTGACATGTGGCATGTCCCAGTGTGCTGTGCCCGTGCGCCCCACTGTGCCGTGCATGCACCCCCATCCCGAGGCGGTGCACGAGAATGCCAGGGCCGAATTCTGGCCCCAGTCCATCCCTGTCCCTAACTGAACTGACCCCTTAGAAATTGAATCAAGTCAAAATACAGCATTCCCAATTATAGTTGCAAAAACCACTACTGGACCTGTCACATGAGTTCATGTCTTCACCTCTAAATTCTATACCTTAAAGAGTAAGATTATTTTTTCTAATAATTAATTGAAGACTGCTCCACCAAGATTACATTATGTGTGGATTAGCACACACACCCTTCCCTATCTATTCTCACTCTATGCACAGATTAACTGGAAATCCTATCAAGTGCCTGGTGCCTTTAGCTCTAGTTGGCAGATCAGTGTCCTGAGGGCAATGAAAGCGTCTCAGAACCACTGCGTAGAACCTTCTATGTTATGCCAAGAGGAAGGCAACATGTTTTAACACATCCAGATCTTCTCTGAGAGACATGCTTCTTTTATCAGGATGCTGCCAAGCCTCCTAGCAGGATAACTATGTTCATATCAAAGGGAGCAGCCAGCTTACTGCTGCTGCACAGAATTCAGGGTAATACACTATGCAATGGCTGCTGCACACCAGGCTGAAAGTGGAACAGTAGTTACTGAACTAGAAGCAAGGATGACAAATGAAGTAAGTGCCTGAGGTTATTATTACCTTTTACAATGTAAAATATTAATATAATTAATAATGCTTGAATTCTTCAAATGTCATATTTTATGGGGCAGAGTAAATAGCGCTATAGCAGATGAGAGGGATAATTATCTCTAAATTACTATTATGAAGTGAAAATACTTTTTAAGAAATATTTAAGGGTGCTTTGCTGGTTTGTAAAAAACTTGCCTGAAGCAGGTTACTTTTACTGTGTGAATTACAGTAACTGCAAAAAGAGGTACTAGATGATTTAGCATTACTGAATAGACCAGATCTGGTCCCCAACTGTATAAGAAATAGAGATGAGCAGGTTCGGTTCTCAGAGAACCAAACCCACTCCCCCGAACTTCATGATCCGAGTCGGGAACTGAGTCCGGCTCGGGACTTCCTGCCAGACTCGGATCCCAGAACGAGGCAAAACGTCATCATCCCGCTGTCGGATTCTCGCAGGTTTTGGATTCCATATAAAGAGCCGCGTGTCACCGTCATTTCCCCCCCCCCCCGGACTTGGAGAGTGAGGGAAACAGACCTCTGTCTCTGTGTGTGAGTGGGGGCGTCGGGTGGGGTCAGGGGTGCTGTCCTGTCACTGTGCTGTCCCTGTAATGTTATGGGTGCTGTCCTGGCTGTCACTGGTGTTTCATGTGCTGTTAGGGGGGCTGCAGCTGTACATGGGTGTTGCTGTCCTGGCTGCTGTGCTGTACAGGGACATCGTCCTCCTGTATGCTGTGAAAATACAGGGGTGCTGGCCCTGTCTTGTATGCTGTAAAAATTCAGGGGTGCTGTGAAAATAAATGTACACTGGCCCTGTGTTGTCTGCTGTAAAAATTCAGGGGTGCAGTGAAAATAAATATACACTGGCCCTGTCTTGTATGCTGTAAAAATTCAGGAGTGCAGTGAAAATAAGTGTACACTGGCCCTGTCTTGCATGCTGTAAAAAAATCAGGGGTGCAGTGAAAATAAATGTACACTGGCCCTGTCTTGTATGCTGTAAAAATTCAGGAGTGCGGTGAAAATAAATGTACACTGTCCCTGTCTTGTATGCTGTAAAAATACAGGAGTGCTGTGAATATATATAAACGGGTGCTGGCCCTGTCTTGTATGCTGTAAAATTACAGGGGTGCTGTATAAACAAATGTACACTGGCCCTGTCTTGTATGCTGTAAAAATTCAGGGGTGCTGTGAAAATAAATGTACACTGGCCCTATGTTGTCTGCTGTAAAAATTCAGGGGTGCAGTGAAAATAAATATACACTGGCCCTGTCTTGTATGCTGTAAAAATTTAGGAGTGCAGTGAAAATAAGTGTACACTGGCCCTGTCTTGTATGCTGTAAAAAATCAGGGGTGCAGTGAAAATAAATGTACACTGGCCCTGTCTTGTATGCTGTAAAAATTCAGGGGTGCGGTGAAAATAAATGTACACTGTCCCTGTCTTGTATGCTGTAAAAATATAGGAGTGCTGTGAATATATATAAAGGGGTGCTGGCCCTGTCTTGTATGCTGTAAAATTACAGGGGTGCTGTGTAAACAAATGTACACCGGCCCTGTCCTGTATGCTGTAAAAATACAGGGAAGCTGTGAAAATAAATGTACACTGGCCCTGTCCTGTATGCTGTAAAAATACAAGGGTGCTGTGAAGATAAATGTACACTGGCCCTGTCCTGTATGTTGTAAAAATACACGGGTGCTGTGAATATAAAGGAGTGCTGGCCCTGTCTTGTATGCTGTAATATTACAGAGGTGATGTGAAAATACAGGGGGGTGCTGGTACTGTACTGTATGCTGTAAAAATACAGGGGTGTTTTGAAAATAAATGTACACTGGCCCTATCCTATATGCTGTAAAAATACAGGGGTGCTGTGAAATTAAAATGTACACTGGCCCTGTCCTGTATGCTGTATAAATACAAGGGTGCTGTGAATACAAAGGGGTGCTGGTACTGTCTTGTATGCTGTAAAATTACAGGGGTGTTGTGAAAATACAAGGGTGCTGGCACTGTCCTGTATGTTGTAAAAATACAGGGGTGCTGTGAAAATAAATGTACACTGGCCCTGTATTGTATGCTGTAAAAACTAGGATTTTAATAACCTATCTGTAAATCCTTTTCTCGTAGTCCGTAGAGGATGCTGGGGTCCACATTAGTACCATGGGGTATAGACGGGTCCCTTGGGAGCCATGAGCCCTTTAAGAGTTTAATAGTGTGGGCTGGCTCCTCCCTCTATGTCCCTCCTACCAGACTCAGTCTAGAAACTGTGCCCGTGTAGACGGACATACTTAGAGAGAAGGAAATACACAGATGGTGAGATTCACACCAGCTCACACATAACAACAGAAATCCAAGCTAACCAGCTTGAAACAATTCAGCAACGGCTGAACAACAGTACTTAACCAAGTAACAATGCAGTACTTAACCAAGTAACAAGGCAGTACTGAACCAAGTAACAACTGCACGAAAACAAAGCGCTGGGCGGACTACGAGAAAAGGATTTACCGGTAGGTAATTAAAATCCTATTTTCTCTTATGTCTTAGAGAATGCTGGGGTCCACATTAGTACCATGGGGATGTGCCAAAGGTCCCAGTATAGGCGGGAGAGCGCGGAGGACAAACTTAAGGTCCTCAAAGGCCAAAGTATCGAACTTGTAGAACTTAGCAAACACGTTCGACCCTGACCAAGTAGCCGCTCAGCAAAGTAGTAAAGCCGAGAAACCCCGGGCAGCTGCTCAGGAAGAACCCAATTTACGAGTATAGTGGGCCTTAACAGATTTTGGACACGCCAATCCTGCCATAGAATAAGCATGCTGGATAGTAAACCTGATCCAGCGAGAAATTGTCTGCATAGAAGCAGGATACCCCACCTTATAAGGATCATAAAGGACAAATAGAGCGTCGGATTTTCTGTGACGAGAAGTTCTCTTCACATAAATCTTCAAAGCCCTCACAACATCCAAGGACTATGAGGTAACTGAGGAGTCAGTAGCCACTAGCACCACAATAGGTTGGTTGATATGAAAAGCCGGCACACGAGAAGATCCGCGTACCAAGTCCTTCTTGCCCAGTCTGGAGCAATGAAGATCGCCTGAACGCTTGTTCTTTTTATTAGTTTGAGAATCCTTGGGATGAGTGGAAGTGGAGGGAACACATACACTGACTTGAACGCCCACGGAGTCACCAGGGCGTCCACCGCCACTGCTTGTGGGTCTCTCGACCTGGAACAGTACCTCCAAAGCTTCTTGTTGAGGTGGGATGCCATCATGTCTATTTAAGGTACACCCAAAAGACCTGTCACCTCCGCGAACACCTCCGGGTGGAGGCCCCACTCTCCTGGATGGAGATCGTGTCTGCTGAGGAAGTCCGCTTCCCAGTTGTCCACTCCCAGAATGAAGATTGCTGACAGCGCCACTGCATGTTTTTCTACCCAGAGGATAAGATTTCCTAGTCGGTGGTGTTGCAGAGGGAAGAAAGGTAGACTTACCTGCAGTTGCCGTGGAGAGCCATGCATCTTATGCTTCCCCAAACAGAGCCTGATCAGTGAAGGGTAGGTTCTCCCCACTTTTCTTGGATTCTGCATTCGCCGACCATTGGCGTAGCCAGAGTCCCCTGCGTGCCGATACCGCCATGGCAGAAGCCCTCGCATTAAGATATCCCAGGTCCTTCATGGCTTCCACCATGAAACCTGCAGAATCCTGTATGTGACGTAAAAACAATTCAATGTCACTTCTATCCATGGAATCTAATTCCTATAGTAAAGTGCCTGACCAGCTTTAGAAATCCATGCACAAGCAATAGTGGGTCTTAAAGCTACTCCATTAGCTGTGTATAGTGATTTGAGAGTAGTCTCAATCTTGCGGTCTGACGGTTCTCTCAAAGCAGTGGACCCAGGGACAGGTAAAACCACCTTCTTAGACAACCTAGATACAGAAGCGTCTATTACTGGCGAGTTTTCCCACTTTTTCCTGTCCTCCTCAGGGAAAGGAAAAGCAATGAGAACCTTTTTTGGGACCTGGAATTTTTTCTCTGGGTTTTCCCAGGATTTTTCAAACAATGCGTTTAATTCCTTACATGCAGGGAATGTAAGGAAAGTTTTCTTATTGTCTGTTAAATAAGCCTCCTCTACCTGCTCAGGTATTTTCTCAGTAATGTGTAAAATGTCCCTAATGGCCTCAATCATAAGTTGCACCTTAGCAAGGAATGCCTCCCCCCCTGCATATACCCATCACCGTCACCTGTATCAGAGCCGGTATCCGTGTCAACTTGCAATATCTAGGCAAGAGCACGCTTCTTTGGGTGAATAGGGGGGGGGGGGCCTAGATGATTGAGAGCTGAACATTGCAACACCTCTACAGAATTTCTCCAAACCTGTGTTTGTTTCTCATTTGAGATGAAATCTGAGATATCATTCCCCTTAAGGAATCCACCCATGGGGGTTCATATTCAGAGGGCTCGGAAAGCACATTGCAGTCCTGCGTACATGGAATAGACTCATCAGGTGAAGAAAGACACTCTGCTGCACAAGAGACAGATTCCCTAGACATGATAATGTGATCTATATAGCAACACACACACACAGGAAAATGTCAGCCAGTTTCCACCAGAGTACTTTCAGAAAGTCACAGAGTATAAGGAGCCAGCCACACCGCGCTCCAATAGGCAGTGTAATATACAATAAGCCCAGCGCTGATATAACACCTTAATGGGTTAATACAGAGGTTCCCAAACTGTGTGCCGTGGCTCCCTGGGGTGCCTGGGGACACTTGCAGGCGTGCCCTGGGTTGGTGGTCCAGGACCAATTCAAATTATTCATGGTCAATATAATACGCAAAACCAGTGCTGGTGGCTGCCAGACATAAAATATGTGGCCAAACAGAAGCAAATCTTGTCCCTCACCACACAACTGACCCTAAGGATGACATATAAACGCGATCTACTTAATGTAATATTTCTTTCTAAATTTCTCAATAAGACATTTTTGGCCTAGGGGTGCCGTGAAAAAAATTCTGATATTCTAGGGCGCCGTGATTCAAAAAAGTTTGGAAACCACTGGGTTAATATATAAATATATAACACTCTCCCCCCCGTCTGTGTGATCTGCAGGAAGAAAATGGCGCTGGTGAGTGCTGGATCTGCTCTGAGGAGAATACCCGCCCCCTGTAATGGCGCATCTTCCCGCACTTATATTTTTTATACTGGCCTGAGGTACCTTGCTGCTAACAGCGGGATAAGCCCCTGTTGGCGTAGTTTGAACAGTTTTAGGGTATGTTGCAGCCCAGGACGCCCCTCACAGCGCCATACATCCATGTTGCTGAGCCGCCGGAGCGCAGCCTGACAAGACTGCACTCTCACTCTTGTGCCGCCATTGCCACCGGCGACCCAATTCCCGGGCCGCCGGCATCATATTCACCACTCTTCTATTTTCTGGTTCTGTTAGGGGGTGGCGGCAGTGCTGCGGGAGTGAGCGGTCGCCTCGGGGGCTTGCGATCATCACCCTCAGGAGCTCAGTGTCCTGTCAGCGGAGATAGAGAACCATTAACCTCGAGGGTTGGTTCCTACTCCCCCCCTAAGTCCCATGAAGCAGGGAGGCTGTTGCCAGTATCCTCCCTGTACCTAATTCTTTAAAAAAAAAAAAAAAAAAACTAGAAAAAACACCTAGGAGCTCCCCTAACTATGACAGGCTCCACTGGGCACATTTTCTGGTAGGAGGGGCATAGAGGGAGGAGCCAGCCAACACTATTAAACTCTTAAAGTGCCCATAGCTCCCAAAAGACCCATCTATACCCCCATGGTACTAATGTGGACCCCTGCATCCTCTAGGATGTAAGAGAAATAACAAATGCACAAAGAGGGGTAAAGAAAGGAACAGACATACACAAACAGGAGACAGATGGAGAGAAAATGGCACAGAGGGAGGAAAGGGGGAGACACTGACACAGAAAGAGTAGAGGAGTGGCATAGTTAGAGGGCAGAGTGGATGGCAAAGATAGAAAGAAAGAGAGCTGGCATAGACAGGACAAGGGCAGAGAGGCTGGAGCAGAGAGGACAAGGGCAGAGAGGCTGGCGCAGACAGGATCAAGCGCAGAGAGGCTGGTGTAGCAGAACGGAAGAAAGGCTGGTGCAGACTGAGGAAGGAGAGAAAGGCTGTTGCGGACAGGATAAGCAGAAATACTGCTGCAGATACAGGGTAGAGAGGCTGGTGCAGACAGAGGATGGGTGGATTCGCTGTCGCAGACAGAGGAAGGTCAGAAAGACTAGCACGGTGAAAGGGAAGAAAGGATGGGCAGAAAGGCTGGCACTCAGAGGATTGACAGAAAGGTTGGCATCTACAGAGGAAGGTCAGAAAGGTAACAGAAAAGTTGGCATCTACAGAGGAAGGTCAGAAAGGCTGGCACAGCAGAAGGGAAGAGAGGCTGACACAGAGGAGAGGATAAAAGCAGAAGGCTGACACAGAGGAGAGGATAAAAGTAGAAGGCTGACACAGAGGAGAGGATAAAAGTAGAAGGCTGGCACAGAGGAGAGGATAAAAGCAGAAGGCTGACACAGAGGAGAGGATAAAAGTAGAAGGCTGGCACAGAGGAGAGGATAAAAGCAGAAGGCTGGCCCAGAGGAGAGGATAAAAGCAGAAGGCTGGCACAGAGAGAATCTGTGAGAAAGGTGCAGAGAGAATCTGGCATGGGCAGTATCAAAAAAAGAGAGATTTAAATTAAAAAAAGTACAGGAAGAAACATACATGTTACAGGAGAAACTGATAAGAGATCAGTGACAGGACAAGGGCAGAGAGGCTGGAGCAGAGAGGACAAGGGCAGAGAGGCTGGCGCAGACAGGATCAAGCGCAGAGAGGCTGGTGTAGCAGAACGGAAGAAAGGCTGGTGCAGACTGAGGAAGGAGAGAAAGGCTGTTGCGGACAGGATAAGCAGAAATACTGCTGCAGATACAGGGTAGAGAGGCTGGTGCAGACAGAGGATGGGTGGATTCGCTGTCGCAGACAGAGGAAGGTCAGAAAGACTAGCACGGTGAAAGGGAAGAAAGGATGGGCAGAAAGGCTGGCACTCAGAGGATTGAAAGAAAGGTTGGCATCTACAGAGGAAGGTCAGAAAGGTAACAGAAAAGTTGGCATCTACAGAGGAAGGTCAGAAAGGCTGGCAGAGCAGAAGGGAAGAGAGGCTGACACAGAGGAGAGGATAAAAGCAGAAGGCTGACACAGAGGAGAGGATAAAAGCAGAAGGCTGACACAGAGGAGAGGATAAAAGTAGAAGGCTGACACAGAGGAGAGGATAAAAGTAGAAGGCTGACACAGAGGAGAGGATAAAAGTAGAAGGCTGGCACAGAGGAGAGGATAAAAGTAGAAGGCTGGCACAGAGGAGAGGATAAAAGCAGAAGGCTGACACAGAGGAGAGGATAAAAGTAGAAGGCTGACACAGAGGAGAGGATAAAAGTAGAAGGCTGGCACAGAGGAGAGGATAAAAGCAGAAGGCTGACACAGAGGAGAGGATAAAAGTAGAAGGCTGGCACAGAGGAGAGGATAAAAGCAGAAGGCTGGCCCAGAGGAGAGGATAAAAGCAGAAGGCTGGCACAGAGAGAATCTGTGAGAAAGGTGCAGAGAGAATCTGGCATGGGCAGTATCAAAAAAAGAGAGATTTAAATTAAAAAAAGTACAGGAAGAAACATACATGTTACAGGAGAAACTGATAAGAGATCAGTGACAGGACAAGGGCAGAGAGGCTGGAGCAGAGAGGACAAGGGCAGAGAGGCTGGCGCAGACAGGATCAAGCGCAGAGAGGCTGGTGTAGCAGAACGGAAGAAAGGCTGGTGCAGACTGAGGAAGGAGAGAAAGGCTGTTGCGGACAGGATAAGCAGAAATACTGCTGCAGATACAGGGTAGAGAGGCTGGTGCAGACAGAGGATGGGTGGATTCGCTGTCGCAGACAGAGGAAGGTCAGAAAGACTAGCACGGTGAAAGGGAAGAAAGGATGGGCAGAAAGGCTGGCACTCAGAGGATTGAAAGAAAGGTTGGCATCTACAGAGGAAGGTCAGAAAGGTAACAGAAAAGTTGGCATCTACAGAGGAAGGTCAGAAAGGCTGGCAGAGCAGAAGGGAAGAGAGGCTGACACAGAGGAGAGGATAAAAGCAGAAGGCTGACACAGAGGAGAGGATAAAAGCAGAAGGCTGACACAGAGGAGAGGATAAAAGTAGAAGGCTGACACAGAGGAGAGGATAAAAGTAGAAGGCTGACACAGAGGAGAGGATAAAAGTAGAAGGCTGGCACAGAGGAGAGGATAAAAGTAGAAGGCTGGCACAGAGGAGAGGATAAAAGCAGAAGGCTGACACAGAGGAGAGGATAAAAGTAGAAGGCTGACACAGAGGAGAGGATAAAAGTAGAAGGCTGGCACAGAGGAGAGGATAAAAGCAGAAGGCTGACACAGAGGAGAGGATAAAAGTAGAAGGCTGGCACAGAGGAGAGGATAAAAGCAGAAGGCTGGCCCAGAGGAGAGGATAAAAGCAGAAGGCTGGCACAGAGAGAATCTGTGAGAAAGGTGCAGAGAGAATCTGGCATGGGCAGTATCAAAAAAAGAGAGATTTAAATTAAAAAAAGTACAGGAAGAAACATACATGTTACAGGAGAAACTGATAAGAGATCAGTGACAGGCAGCAAAGTGTGGTATCCTGGCATGTCACTGTACCTGAGCCAGCTGGACAGTCTTTCAGTCTTCTACAGGGCTCACATACTGTAAGCCATCGGGAGCCGCAGCAGCGCAAGACATACTGTATACAGGAAGGGATGGGAAGCGAAGCACGAGACACCTTGTAGAGAAAGAAGGAGCCCGGCCACTGTTGCTAACACACTCAGCACTCAGACAACCTGTCTCCCGGCTGCCCGCTGTGGTGTACAGCTCAAATTTAGGAGGGAAGGGGAATGGGACTGAGGCACTGGGCACTTCCGGTGTGCAGGGGCGTCCTGCACCTGCATGCCACGGCAGCTCCGCATCCATACCTGGTGGCATATGTCTAAACTGTGCAACATTGGCGGCAATGTATTGGCGCAGGGGTTGGGAATGTATCGGCGCAGGGGTGTTTCTGGGGACTCAGAAACCTCCCCTGCATGTGCCACTAATTTCTCTAATGTTCAAATTTCAAGATACTGCATTATTATTGTTAATGATGCATATATATTCAGGTAAAATGTGGATCGTTTTACCACATCTTTGAACCTTGATTTAGTACAGCTATTGTTTTTAGACATAATGACAAAGTATCTATTCAGTGATTTATATTTGTTCTAACTGTCAATACATACTGTTGCTGTCATCATTTTTTTGTGTTACCATCAATATTTTGTGATATATTTGTGAAATATTTTCAATAAAAATGGTTTCTTTACAAAAAAAAAACATGTAGGAACAGCCTCACTTATACGGCACTTGTAGCGCATTCATCAAACGTCATTGTCAAGTTCAGAAACTTTGGCTAGGAGTGTGACCAGTCCAGTGACACCTAGCTCCCTTTCTTCTGTTGTACCCGAGCGCCTGCAATCCACACCACCAACACCCTCATCGTCAATTTCCTCCTCGATCAGGCATGACTGACTCCTGTCTTATCCGGGATTTCTCCGGAGGATCCTTGAGTGCTACGTCTACTGATGCTGTTGCTGCTGTTGTTGCTGCTGGGAGTTGATCTTCATCCCAGAAGGGGAGTAGGAACACCACTTGTACTACTGTAACAAAGCAATTGACTGTTCAACAGTACTTTGCGAGGAAGATGAAGTATGACAGCAGTCACTGAGCTGCAAAGCGGATTACTGAGGCCATAACAACTATGCTGGTGTTAGACGTGCATCCAGTATCCGCCATCAGTGCAGTGGGATTTAGACAGATGATGGACGTACTGTGTCCCCGGTACCAAATCCTGTCTAGATTCCACTTTACTAGACAAACAATTCCCAGACTGTACAAGGACATTACAAAAAGTGTCATTAGTGCCCTCAGAAATGCCGTTGTAGCCACTGTCCACTTAACCACAGACATGTGGACAAGTGGAACAGGGCAAACTAAGGACTACATGACTGTGACAGCCCATTGGGTGGATGTATTGCCTTCCGCAGCAGCAACAACAGCAGCGGCACCAGTAGCATCTCACAAATGCCAACTCATTTCTATGCAGGCTACGCTGTGTATCACCGGTTTCAGTAAGAGGCACACCACTGAGAACCTCTTAGAGAAATTGATGGACATCACTGCACAATGGCTTACCCCACTTGGACTCTCCCCGGGATTTGTGATATCTGACAACGCCACCAATATTGTGAGAGCTTTACATCTGGGTGAATTCCAACAAGTCCCATGTTTTGCTCACACAATTAATTTGGTTGTGCAGAATTAAAAAAAAAATGATATGCTGTCAGTGGCCCGCAAAATTTGTGCCCATTTTCGACATTCAGCGACTGCGTGTCGAAGACTGGAGCGCCAGCAAACACTCTTGAACTTTCCTTGCCATCACCTGAATCAAGAGGTAGTAACGAGGTGGAATTCTACTCTCTATATGCTTCAGAGGATGGAGGAGCAGCAAAAGGCCATTCAAGTCTACACATCCACCTATGACATAGGGAAAGGAAAGGGAGTGCACCTGACTCAAGCACAGTGGAAAATGATTTCCGTGTTGCGCAAGGTTCTCAAAACTTTCGAACTTGCCACACGTGAAGTTAGTTTAGATACTGCCAGCTTGAGTCAGGTCATTACCCTCATCCAGGGCCATCTTAACAGCAGTGTAGGCCCCTGGCAAAGCAATGCACTGGGGCCCCTACCCATCCTGCAGTGGTAGGGGTGGGAGGTGCTATCAGCGGCAGCTTTGATGTCTCTCGGGCAGTAGGGGGTGTTTTATCTTCTGCTCAGCATATAGGACCTGGAGCAGTAATTTCTGCTAATTACTCTTTCTCTTACGTCCTAGAGGATGCTGGGGACTCCGTAAGGACCATGGGGATAGACGGGCTCCGCAGGAGACATGGGCACTTTAAGAAAGACTTTAGGTATGGGTGTGCACTGGCTCCTCCCTCTATGCCCCTCCTCCAGACCTCAGTTTGATACTGTGCCCAGAGGAGACTGGGTGCATTACAGGGAGCTCTCCTAAGTTTCCTGTCAGAAAGTATTTTAGTTAGGTTTTTTATTTTCAGGGAGCCTGCTGGCAACAGACTCCCTGCATCGAGGGACTGAGGAGAGAGAAACAGACATACTTCTGTGAGTTTCAAGGCTCTGTTTCTTAGGCTACTGGACACCATTAGCTCCAGAGGGATTGGTACGCAGGTCTCACCCTCGCCGTCCGTCCCAGAGCCGCGCCGCCGTCCTCCTCGCAGAGCCGGAAGATAGAAGCCGGGTGAGTATGAGAAGAAAAGAAGACTTCAGAGGCGGCAGAAGACTTCTTGATCTTCACAGAGGTAACGCACAGCAGTAAAGCTGTGCGCCATTGCTCCCATACACTCACACACGACAGTCACTGTAAGGGTGCAGGGCGCAGGGGGGGCGCCCTGGGCAGCATATAAACCTCTCCTTTGGCAAAAATACATATATACATGTACAGCTGGGCACTGTACATGTATATAAAGAGCCCCCGCCAGTTTTTTTAGATTTTTGAGCGGGACAGAAGCCCGCCGCCGAGGGGGCGGGGCTTCTCCCTCAGCACTCACCAGCGCCATTTTCTCCACAGCACAGCGCTGAGAGGAAGCTCCCCGGACTCTCCCCTGCTTACTCATGGTGACAGAGGGTTTTCAAGAGGGGGGGGGGGGCGCACATAATTGGCGCATATACATATAAAAGGCGCTACTGGGTAAACATTTTGTGTTTCTTCCTGGGTCATATAGCGCTGGGGTGTGTGCTGGCATACTTTCTCTCTGTCTCTCCAAAGGGCCTGGTGGGGAAACTGTCTTCAGATAAGAGTTTCCCTGTGTGTGTGGTGTGTCGGTACGCGTGTGTCGACATGTCTGAGGTAGAAGGCTCGCCTAGGGAGGAGGGGGAGCGTATGAATGTGAGGTCTCCGTCGGCAGCGCCGACACCTGACTAGATGGATATGTGAAATGTTTTAAGTGCTAATGTAAATTTATTGCACAAAACATTAGATAAAGCTGAAGCTAGGGAACAGTCAGGGAGTCAACCCATGTCTGTCCCTATGTCGCCGGGACCTTCGGGGTCTCAAAAGCGCCCACTATCCCAAATAGGAGACACAGATACCGACACGGATTCTGACTCCAGTGTCGACTACGATGATGCAAAGTTACAGCCAAAAGTGTCTAAATGTATTCGTTATATGATTATTGCAATAAAAGAGGTTTTGCATATCACAGAGGAACCCCCAGTCCCTGACACGAGGGTACACATGTATAAGGTGTATAAGGGAAAGAAACCTGAGGTAACTTTTCCCTCCTCACATGAGTTGAACGAATTATGTGAAATAGCTTGGGAATCTCCAGACAAAAAACTGCAGATTCCCAAAAGGATTCTTATGGCGTATCCTTTCCCACCAACGGACAGGATACGGTGGGAATCCTCCCCTAGGGTAGACAAAGCATTGACACAGATAGCGCTGCCATCCCAAGATACGGCTACCCTCAAGGATCCTGCTGACCGCAAGCAGGAGGTTACCTTGAAGTCCATTTACACACATTCTGGTATGTTACTCAGACCGGCAATTGTGTCGGCCTGGTTTGTAGCGCTGTAGCAGCATGGACAGATTCCTTATCAGCGGAAATTGAGACCCTAGATAAGGATACCATTTTATTGACCCTAGGGCATATAAAAGATGCTGTCTTATATATGAGAGATGCTCAAAGAGACATTAGTCTACTGGGTTCCAGAATAAACGCTATGTTTATTTCTGCTAAGCGAGTCTTATGGGCCCGGCAGTGGACAGGTGATGCCGACTCAAAGAGGCATATGGAGGTTTTGCCTTACAAGGGTGAGGAATTGTTTGGGGAAGGTCTCTCAGACCTCGTCTCCACAGCTACGGCAAGTAAATCGAATTTTTTGCCTTATGTTCCCTCACAGCCTAAGAAAGCGCTGTCAAAGTCGAAAATATATTCCAGTACACACACCACATACTAACAACACACACATGGCCGATGCGCGTGCACTTGTTCCGCCGTGCGTGCACATATCCGCAATTTGCATATGGTCGCTCCCGCGGTCCAGCGCGTGGTATGGGTATTTACGGCGGAGTTTGTGAGCGCATAGAGGGTTATCAAAACATTACATATTTAATCCAAATAGTGCACATTGTACACATAGCCCCCCTGCACCACATCAGCAAGTATCAACAGTTTAAATGATTCCAGGACTAAGGGATTCGCCTTTGCATGATAGGAAGGGACAGACTAAGGTTATAAGGTGATGTCTGGTATCCAGCTGTAGGGTATTTTAAGGGTAACATTCCGGTGTTGGTTAGAGGAAGATCGCATGTTCCTGCGTATAGTTATGTGCAGAAGTAGAATATAGATATAAACTGTATTTACTGTATATTATGTATGCGGCGGGAATCCAGAGGAGATCACCCACAAGAGCAGTTGAGAAAGACATCGCCCACCTTTTCCTGTCAACCTATGACCTCTCCTGTAATGTAAAGATGCATCCCTGTGTCCAATGGACAAAGGGATTACAGTACCCATTGTATTGCTTTTGGAAGTAGTGTATAAAAAGCCTGTTGCTGCCTGGCCGGTCAGAAGACTCTTAACGCTATCTACCTGATTAGCGGAGGACTGGACCAGGAAGCGCATGCGAATATTCTCACGTATGTACATTGACTGTAGCCATTTACTCTGTTGTATTGTAGTGTATAAATTGTATTGTTAACCCCCTTCCAGATATATACTCTGTGGTGTCGGAGCCCAGTGTTTAACTACAAATCGGTGTTGTGTCCTCTTTTCCCTGCTAGGGTTTAAAGCGTATTACATTACCTAACTGTATAAGGTTTAAAAGTGTATTGATAAGGTGTGTACGCTCTGCGGGTACTTTGTACCGTCAGCGCTGCATAAGGTTTAAGGTGTAACATCATTGCAGTGCTTTGCTGCATAAGGTTTAGAGTGTAATAATATCATTGCATTGCATTACTAATAAGGTTTAAAGTATATCAAGAGTGTGTGCGCGCTGTGTGTACTTTGTACCCCCAGCGCAGCGTTTGTACGCTAAGTCCGTACAAGATACGGGACTCTGTACGTAAATAGCGTACAAAGTACGTAGAGTGCATATTAAGTCTAGCGGCCGCAGCGGCTCCATGGTAAAAGTGTGTTTAAAGGTATAGCTTTATGGTTTAAGATAATATCGACATTATCAGCGCCACATTATCAAATGCAGTCCTTTCGGTCAAATAAAAGCAAAAGAGTATGTGGATCGTCCTTTCTTGCCAGAGGTAAGGGCAGAGGAAAAAAGCTGCACAACACAACTAGTCCCCAGGAACAGAAGTCCTCCCCGGCCTCTGCAAAATCTACCGCATGACGCTGGGGCTCCGCTGAGGGAGTCCGCCCCAATGGGGGCACGTCTTCGACTTTTCAACCACATCTGGTTTCACTCACAGGTGGATCCCTGGGCAATGGAAATTGTTTCTCAGGGATACAAGCTGAAATTCGAAGAGGTGCCTCCTCGCCGGTTTTTCAAATCGGCTCTACCGACTTCTCCCCTAGAAAGGGAGATAGTGTTAAATGCTATTCACAAATTGTGTCTTCAACAAGTGGTGGTCGAGGTTCCCCTGCTTCAAAGAGGGAAGGGATACGACTCAACTCTGTTTGTAGTCCCGAAACTGGACGGGTCGGTCAGACCCATTTTGAATTTAAAATCCCTGAACCTATACTTAAAGCGGTTCAAGTTCAAGATGGAATCGCTCAGAGCGGTCATCGCCAGCCTGGAAGGGGGGGATTTTATGGTATCTCTGGACATAAAGGATGCATACCTTCATGTTCCCATTTATCCACCTCACCAGGCGTACCTGAGATTTGCGGTACAGGATTGTCATTACCAATTTCAGACGTTGCCGTTTGGGCTTTCCACGGCCCTGAGGATTTTCACCAAGGTAATGGCGGAAATTATGGTGCTCCTGCGCAAGCAGGGTGTCACAATTATCCCATACTTGGACGATCTCCTCATAAAAGCGAGACCACGAGAGAAGTTACTGAACAGCGTGTCAATTTCACTGAAGGTGTTACAGCAACACGGCTGGATTCTCAATATCCCGAAGTCGCAGCTGGTTCCTACGACTCGTCTGACCTTCTTGGGCATGATTCTGGACACAGACCAGAAAAGGGTTTTTCTTCTAATAGAAAAAGCTCAGGAACTCATGACTCTAGTCAAGAACCTATTGAAGCCAAAACAAGTGTCAGTACATCATTGTACTCATGTCCTGGGAAAGATGGTGGCAACATACGAAGCCATTCCCTTCGGCAGGTTCCATGCAAGGACTTTCCAATGGGACCTATTGGACAAGTGGTCCGGGTCACATCTACAAATTCATCAGCTGATCACCCTGTCCCCCAGAGCCAGGGTATCTCTCCTGTGGTGGCTGCAGAGTGCTCACCTTTTAGAAGGCCGCAGGTTCGGCATTCAGGACTGGATCCTGGTGATCATGGACGCGAGCCTCAGAGGGTGGGGTGCAGTCACACAGGGAAGAAACTTCCAAGGACTTTGGACAAGTCAAGAGACTTGTCTTCACATCAACATCCTGGAACTGAGGGCCATATACAACGCCCTACATCAAGCGGAGAACTTACTTTGCGACCAACCACTTCTGATCCAGTCAGACAACATTACCGCAGTGGCTCATGTAAACCGCCAAGGCAGCACAAGGAGCAGAGTGGCAATAGCGGAAGCCACCAGGATTCTTCGCTGGGTGGAAAATCATGTAAGCGCACTGTCAGCAGTGTTCATTCCGGGAGTGGACAACTGGGAAGCAGACTTCCTCATCAGACACGACCTGCATCCAGGAGAGTAGGGACTTCATCAGGAAGTCTTCGCACAGATTGCAAGTCAGTGGGGACTGCCCCAGATAGACATGATGGCGTCCCGCCTCAACAAAAAGCTACAGAGGTATTGCGCCAGATCAAAAGACCCTCAGGCGGTAGCAGTAGACGCCCTAGTTACACCGTGAGTGTTCCAGTCGGTCTATGTGTTTGCTCCTCTTCCTCTCATACCTAAGGTGTTAAGAATAATAAGAAAAAGAGGAGTGAGAACAATTCTCATTGTTCCAGATTGGCCACGAAGGGCCTGGTATCCGGATCAGCTGGAAATGCTCACGGGAGATCCGTGGCCTCTTCCTCTGCGACAGGACCTGTTGCAACAGGGGCCCTGTCTGTTCCAAGACTTACTGCGGCTGCGTTTGACGGCATGGCGGTTGAACGCCGGATCCTAGCGGAAAAGGGCATTCTGGATGAGGTCATTCCTACTCTGATAAAGGCTAGGAAAGATGTGACAGCGAAACATTATCACCGGATATGGCGAAAATATGTTTCTTGGTGTGAGGCCAGGAATGCTCCTACGGAAGAATTCCATCTGGGCCGTTTCCTTCACTTCCTACAGACTGGAGTGAATTTGGGCCTAAAATTAGGCTCCATTAAGGTTCAGATTTCGGCCTTATCCATTTTCTTTCAAAAAGAATTGGCTTCTCTCCCAGAAGTACAGACTTTTGTGAAGGGAGTGCTGCATATTCAGCCTACTTTTATACCTCCGGTGGCGCCTTGGGACCTTAACGTGGTGTTGAGTTTCCTTCAGTCGCACTGGTTTGAACCACTTCAAACAGTGGAGTTAAAATATCTCACTTGGAAGGTGGTCATGTTATTAGCCTTGGCTTCGGCTAGGCGAGTGTCGGAATTGGCGGCTTTGTCTCATAAAAGCCCCTATCTGGTTTTCCATATGGATAGGGCGGATTTGCAGACCCGTCCTCAGTTCTTGCCTAAGGTGGTGTCATCTTTTCATATGAACCAACCTATTGTGGTGCCTGTGGCTACGCGAGACTTGGAGGATTCCGAGTCCCTTGATGTAGTCAGGGCTTTGAAAATTTACGTGGCCAGAACGGCTAGAGTCAGAAAAACAGAAGCACTGTTTGTCCTATATGCAGGCGCCCCTGCTTCAAAGCAGACTACTGCTCGCTGGATCTGTAACACGATTCAGCAGGCGCATTCTACGGCTGGATTGCCGTTACCAAAATCGGTCAAGGCCCATTCCACTAGGAAGGTGGGCTCCTCTTGGGCGGCTGCCCGAGGGGTCTCGGCACTACAACTGTGCCGAGCTGCTACTTGGTCGGGTTCAAACACCTTTGCAAAGTTCTATAAGTTTGATACCCTGGCTGAGGAGGACCTCGTGTTTGCTCAATCGGTGCTGCAGAGTCATCCGCACTCTCCCGCCCGTTTGGGAGCTTTGGTATAATCCCCATGGTCCTTACGGAGTCCCCAGCATCCTCTAGGACGTAAGAGAAAATAAGATTTTAAACCTACCGGTAAATCTTTTTCTCGTAGTCCGTAGAGGATGCTGGGCGCCCGTCCCAAGTGCGGACTACTTCTGCGAGACTTGTACATAGTTTTGCTTACATAAGGGTTATGTTATAGTTTCATCAGTTTTGGACTGATGCTATGTTGTTTTTTCATACTGTTAACTGTTTAGTGGATACACAAGTTATACGGTGTGATTGGTGTGGCTGGTATGAATCTTGCCCTTGGATTAACAAAAATCCTTTCCTCGTACTGTCCGTCTCCTCTGGGCACAGTTTCTCTAACTGAGGTCTGGAGAAGGGGCATAGAGGGAGGAGCCAGTACACACCCATACCTAAAGTCTTTCTTAAAGTGCCCATGTCTCCTGCGGAGCCCGTCTATCCCCATGGTCCTTACGGAGTCCCCAGCATCCTCTACGGACTACGAGAAAAAGATTTACAGGTAGGTTTAAAATCTTATTTTTACTGCACAGATGGTGGGAGATGGGGCGGGAGGGAGAACACTAAACTGTAGAAGGGGGTGTGGAGCTGAATGAAGGGGCCCCCGGCATATGACTTCCAGGGTGGTAAGGGGTGTTTAATAAGTAAGGGAGGGGTGGATAGTGGAGTGGGCTTAATATTCATCATTTTCTGGTGGGTGGGCAGCTTGCTTGACTGCAAATATATCCTGTTCCTGGAAATAGATTTCTTAGCTTTTATGAGATAAACAACTAGAGAGTCCCACCTTTCAGGAGGTATGGGGGACTTGGGGATCAGAGTTCAGGAGCTAGTGTAATCCACCAATGAATATATAAAATTGCACACAAGGCGTGTGGAGCTGGAGCAGGGACCAGCTGCTGGAAGGCTGATTTCTATGGTTATGGGCATAGTAGAGACAAGCTACCAGTATCCACCAAAAGGGGAGAGTCCCAACTTTTGGAGTATATCCTCAGAAGAACTCTAAATCAGACAGAACCCGAGATATCTGGCTGGGAAGAGCAAATGACAGGCTCGGATGGGGACCACTGCTATGAAGTCAGATATCTTAGGTTTCCCAGGGCCAATTTTCAAACATCTAGTACCCCTGGAAAAAGGTGACCCTCAGCTATCAGACTAGGGCCCTTAGACTCCTGGGGCCCTTGGGCAAGTGCCCATTTAGCCCATATGAAAAGACGGCCCTGCCCTCATCAAGCTTTTGCAAAAGCAGCTGCAGAACGTGAAGGAGGAGCTGAAATAGAGCGATTCTGCTAAGTATGTCGATCTTGTGGATGAAGCCCTTAAATTCGCTTTGCCAGGATTCAAGGGTGGTCAACCTGCTGAAATCAGAGCACTACATTTGAACCACCGTACTTGATCCAAGGTTTAAAGCCTACGTTGTATCTTTGTTTCCGGCAGACACAAATCTACAGAGGTGCAAAGACCTGCTGGTGGGAAAATTGTCAGCTCAAGCGGAATCTGACACGGCAACATCTCCTCCTTTATTTTCTCCAGCAACTGCAGCTGCGAGGAAAAAAATTAATTTTCCTAAGATCAGTCAGGAACAAGTTTTGACATCTGGTCAGGACTGATGAGCTGCCTACAATTACTGACATTTCCACTGTCAATGCATATGATGCTGTCACCATTGAAAGAATGGTTGACGATTATTTCAGTGATAGCATTCAAACAGGCATGTCAGACAGTCCGTTTCAGTACTGGCTGAATAAAGAGGCCATTTGGAGGCCCTTGCACAAACTGGCTTTGTTTCACTTAAGTTGCCCACCCTGCAGTGTGTACTCAGAAAAAGTTTTTAGCGCAGCTGGGAACCTTGTCAGCGATCGGTGTAGGAGTTTACTTCTTATTGTGAGCTGTGAGGTGTTCAGAATAGATTGAAAATTAGTGGAAATTAATGTTATTGATGTTAATAATACTGTAGGAACAAAAACACCTCTAAATTCTGTGATTTTAGCTGTTTTTTCGAAAGAAAATCCAGATCCAAAACCAAAACCCACAAAGGGTGGTTTTGTCAAAACCAATCCAGATCTAAAACACGAAGGAGATCCAGATACAAAACCAAAACACAAAACCTGAAAAATGGCCCGATGCACACCCCTACATTCTTTTTTTGTTTCTTTTTTGCTTTGCTTTTACTTGCACTTTCTGCATATGCCCCAACCTCAGGAGTGCAGGTGAAGCAGTTCCTGCAAATTTCAGGTTGGGTAATTTTGTTATTACAGTATATTAGGGTATGTTGCTCTTCTAATATAATACTTCAAAAGTGTATACAGATGTGCTGTGATATGGTCTGCGTCTGCCATTAGTGAATATTACATTCCTAACCTAATCTTCACTTTTTAGCTATATATGTCATTTGTAATATCAGAAAGAAATATGTTGACATAGATCTATAATGTTATATCACACTTTTTTTATACAGATGTCTATGTAATTTCAACTCTTGAGAATATACTGTAGTATGTAGTATGTTTTTAATAAACCTAAAAGTGTTTATTTTTGAAGACAACTAAAAGTTAACATCTGCACGTGTGTGTGTGTGTGTGTGTGTGTGTGTGTGTGTGTGTGTGTGTGTGTGTGTGTGTGTGTGTGCACTTGTTTATATATCCTAACGGGGACAAGGGCCAGACAGCACACCAACACTGGCGGGACCTCCGACATGGTGGGGACCTAAAATGAGGTCCCCATGAGTCTGACCCTGGGAGGTGATGGGGGAGTCATGTCTCAACTACCCAGCATACAATTCTCGCAAGTCCCAGAGAATCACGTTTACCAGACTGGAATGGGTTTCGGTGTGTATGCAATGCAGAGTGTGTTTAAAGCAAACACTTCCCCAGCAGCGCTGTGGAGCATTCCCCGAATAATCTCCGGTGCTGCGGTG
>NW_026968882.1:0-64637 GCF_028390025.1 Pseudophryne corroboree | reverse complement strand
ACCCCGGCATGAGGTGCTCTGGTGCCTTCTGGAAAACAAATGTCCATATGATGGCAACCTCCAATCAGCGGCACTCAGAGACTGGACAAACGTCAGGACTATGAAACCATCTTGTGCTTTAATGTGTCCAACATTGCAATTGCAGTCTCTGCGTGCCGCTGATTGGAGGTTGCCACCATATATATATATATATATATTGTGACAAGAACACTGGGATAGTGTTTGAGGGCAGGTATATTTGTCCCAGGTTCTTGTCTTACATGTTTTAGAAAATGTTAACTTCTAGGAAAAATGCTTTTTGTTTTGTCTGAACCTTTTCAGTTTGCTGTAAAAGCTGGGTAAAGGCTCTGAGAGAGAGATAAGGCGAGTTCTAGACATTGGGCCCAGTTCGGGTCTTTGGCCTCACAGAGGGCTAATCAGGGTTTCAGCTGTGTAAGAGTGATATAGTGCTTCTAACCTGATTAGTATGGGCAGACTGCCTGGGAAGGCTGCAGGATCTGTGTGTGAGAGACACGCTTTCTGATGCAAGTAAGCTATACAGTATGTACTGAAGAACTCTGTGTTTTGTTTAGTGACAGTTAGGAACATCTTATGTTTAGTTAGTGCCGGACAGGCAAGGTATTTTTATTTTGGGGTTTGTTTTATTTTCTGTTTCAATAAAACTGGCCGGGGTCAGTTGTACCAGAAACTGGACTTGTGTTGTTCCTCAGCTGCTGCGTGCTGCCATATTCCCCAGGAAAAGGCACCTTGCACCCCTACAGTGTTACAACTTGGTGGAGAATGCGAGCAGGCCGTTCTGCGCATAAGTGAAAGCAGCAGCTTTGTGAGGCCTGCAGAAAACGGTGGTTTATGCAGATACAGCCCAGTGTGAAGTTACTGAGACTCACCCCTGAGGGTTTGATATATGTCCTGGGTGAAAGCAGCTGCAAAGCCGCCTGAAAAATCTGTTGACATGGAGGATCTGCTTAAAGCCTTGCTGCAAGCTACAGCGGCTCAGCAGGAGGCCAACCGACAGCAGCAGGTGGCAATGGAGGAAAATTGGAGACTACAGCGTCAGGATAGAGAGGCCTTAGCAGAAGTGGTGCAGAGACTTGCAGCTCGGGTTGGAGATGTGGCCGTCAGTGCTCCAACCAGCTCTAGTTCTATACGAGCCAGTCACTTCCTGCAGAAAATGACAGAGGCTGATGATGTGGAGGCCTATCTGACCACGTTTGAAAGGACTGCCGAGCGTGAGAACTGGCCGAAAGCACAGTGGGCCAGTCTGCTGGCACCTTTCCTGTCAGGTGAGCCCCAAAAAGCTTACTTTGATTTAAGCCCTGCTGAGGCTCGGGACTATGATAAACTAAAGACTGAGATCCTGACCCGCCTGGGAGTCACGCTGTCAGTACGAGCACAACGGGTGCACCGTTGGCTGTACGCCATGGAGAAGCCTCCGCGCTCCCAGATGCACGACCTTATTCAGCTAACAAAAAAATGGCTGCAGCCAGAGACATTAACTGGTCCCCAGATGGTGGAAAGAGTCGTCATGGACCGCTACTTGAGATCTTTGCCCATGGTCCTGCGCAAGTGGGTGAGCCATGGAAACCCGGGTACTGCTGACCAATTAGTGGACATGGTAGAGAGGTATTTGGCAGCAGAGGAACTACTGATGACCACCCAGCAACCCATAGATCCTCGACAGCGCCCTTCAGTAAAGACTGGTAAGACTGTTCCGTGGGAAAACGTTGCTGGGCGGTTAAGAGAACGCAAGGCTGGAGAGACTGTAAACACTGGCCCTGGAAACAGGCCAATGGGGCTAGAACGGTCTATGCTGCCCAAATGGGTTGATAATCGTGTGGTTAAATGTTTTAGGTGTGGTATGCCAGGTCATGTTATTGCCAATTGCCCAGTCACGCAAGAACCCATGCAATGTGATGCTGCCTTTGAATGTCGCAGAATGTCTTTCTTTGCTAGGTTAGCCTGTACTGTGGTACCTTCACCTGAGCTGGAAAAACAAATGTGTGATGTGTTCTTAGAAGGTAACCGGGTAGAGGCCTTGCTAGATTCAGGAAGTTTAGTTACCCTCGTGAAAGCTGGGTTAGTGAACCCCTTAAAGGTCCAGCAAATACCTATTGGGGTAACTTGCATACATGGGGATACCCAATATTATGCCACTGCTGAGGTGAATATAGAAACTTGTTGTGGGTCAGCAATGGTTAAAGTGGGACTGGTCCCTACCTTGGTGCATGAGGCCATAATAGGGAGGGATTTTCCTCATTTTTGGAAACTGTGGGAATCACGGTTATCAACAGATGTGAGAAGTAAAAAGCCAGTTGATAATACCGGTGATTTTTTGGATGTACGTGGGTCTTCGGAACTTTCTGGCCTTTTGCCTTTTGCTAGTTTGGCTGGGGAAGTGACAGATGGGGAGTCCAGTGAGGACCCTCTTGCCGGGAACAGAGACATAGTAGTTAGAACTGAAAGCGTGCCTGACCTGGAGGTAAAGAAGGATCTGTTTGCGTCTGAACAGTTAAAGGATCCTACCTTAATAAAGGCTAGAGAGAATGTTAAGATTGTTAATGGGGAACCTGTGGTACCAGGTGACAGGGTTACGTATCCCCACATGGCCATCTGTAATGAGCTCTTGTACCACATTGTCAAAAGGGGTGAGGATGTGGTGGAACAGCTGGTAGTTCCCCAGCCTTATCGGAGAACGGTACTAGATTTAGCTCATAGTCACGTTACCGCAGGACATTTAGGGGCAGAAAAAACCACTGAAAGAGTTTTACAAAGGTTCTTTTGGCCAGGGGTTTATAAAGAAGTGTCTGAATATTGTTCTTCCTGTCCTGAATGCCAGTATCATGCCCCTAGACCCCATTTCAGGAGCCCACTAGTTCCCATGCCTATTATAGAGGTCCCGTTTGACAGAATAGCCATGGATCTCGTGGGGCCCTTGTTAAAGTCTGCTCGGGGCCATCAGTATATCCTGGTAATTATGGACTATGCCACTCGATATCCTGAGGCTGTCCCTTTACGCACTATCACAACCAAGGCGATAGCTAGGGAGCTGGTGCAGGTATTTAGTAGAGTGGGAATACCAAAAGAAATTTTGACTGACCAAGGTACTCCATTTATGTCAAGGATCATGAAAGAATTATGCAAGTTATTTAAGGTCACTCACCTCAGGACGTCCATCTACCATCCCCAAACTGACGGGTTGGTGGAAAGGTTTAATAAAACATTAAAAAGTATGTTAAAAAAGGTTGTTGAGAGAGATGGGAAAAACTGGGATTGTTTGTTGCCCTACTTGTTAATGGCCATCAGAGAAGTTCCTCAGTCCTCTACGGGGTTTTCTCCATTTGATTTGTTGTATGGTAGACACCCCAGAGGGCTGTTGGATGTTGCCAAAGAGACGTGGGAAGGACAGCCCACTCCTTATAGAAGCGTTATTGAGCATGTAACACAAATGCAGGATAGGATTGCAGCCGTGGTACCTGTTGTCAGAGAGCACATGGAACAGGCCCAAAGTGCTCAACAGAGGGTCTATAACCGGAGTGCCAAGATACGGGAATTTGCTCCTGGAGATAGAGTTCTTGTTTTGGTACCCACTGTGGAAAGCAAATTCCTAGCTAAATGGCAGGGTCCATTTGAGATTAGGGAAAAAGTGAATGAGGTTAATTACAAAGTATACCAGCCGGGAAAGAGAAAACCCGAACAGATCTACCATGTTAACTTAATCAAACCCTGCAAAGATAGGTTGTCTCTGTCAGCGGAGCCTTGCCCTTCGGTGTCTTCACCCCGGTTGCTTCCCGCAGTGAAGGTGTCAGAGACATTATCAGCTGATCAGAACAATCAGGTTAAAGAATTTCTCATCCAAAATAGGGAGGTATTTTCAGAGCTGCCTGGCCGAACGACCATAATAAAACATGACATTGTCACAGAACCAGGGGTCAGGGTTCATTTAAAGCCATATAGGATTCCTGAAGCTCAGCGAGAAGCTATTTCTAAGGAAGTTAAAACCATGTTAGAACTTGGAGTCATAGAGGAGTCTAACAGTGAGTGGTCCAGTCCCATAGTGCTCATCCCGAAGCCCGACGGTAGCATACGCTTCTGTAATGACTTTCGTAAGTTAAATGAGGTGTCCAAGTTTGACGCATACCCCATGCCCCGTGTGGATGAGCTTGTAGAAAGGCTGGGAACAGCCAGGTTTCTCACCACATTGGACCTGACCAAAGGTTACTGGCAAATACCTTTATCTGATAGCGCCAAAGAAAAAACAGCCTTTTCGGTTCCGGAGGGGCTGTACCAGTATAAGATGTTACCCTTTGGGTTGCATGGGGCTCCAGCAACCTTTCAACGGGCGATGGATAAAATTTTGAGGCCCCATAGAAAATATGCAGCTGCCTATTTGGATGATGTGGTAATTCACAGTACAGACTGGGGGTCACATTTGGTTAAAGTACAAGCAGTACTGGACTCAATCAGAGAGGCAGGGTTAACTGCTAACCCAAAGAAGTGCTGCCTCGCAATGGAGGAGGTCAAATACTTGGGCTTCACCATAGGCAGAGGTCTGATTAGGCCCCAATTGAATAAAGTTGATGCTATTCAAAACTGGCCTCGTCCAGTGAATAAAAAACAGGTAAGGGCTTTTTTGGGAATTACTGGGTACTATAGACGGTTTATTCCTAATTTTGCGACCACAGCGGTGCCGTTGTCAGACCTTACCAAAGGGAAGCAGTCAAATGTGGTGAAATGGAACCCTGATGCAGAAAAGGCGTTCCAAGCGTTAAAAGTGGCTTTGTGTTCACAACCGGTTTTGATAACACCAGATTTTTCAAAAGAATTTGTGGTACAGACAGATGCCTCAGAGGTAGGGATAGGTGCTGTGCTGTCCCAAACCAGAGATGGGGACGAACACCCTATCATTTATTTGAGTAGGAAACTCAATGAGCATGAAAAAAGGTATGCCATTGTGGAAAAGGAGGCTTTGGCCATTAAGTGGGCACTAGATACCTTGAGATATTACCTCTTGGGTAGACAATTCAGACTAGTGACAGACCATGCCCCTTTAAAATGGATGTATGTAAATAGAGGCAAGAATGCTCGTGTAACTAGATGGTTTCTAGCGTTGCAGGACTTTAAGTTTACTGTCGAACATAGACCGGGAACACAATTGGCCAACGCAGATGCATTGTCTCGCATCTTCTGTTTGGGGGCTACAAGTGTTCCGGCCCCTAGGTCGAAACAGGGGAGGGGGATATGTGACAAGAACACTGGGATAGTGTTTGAGGGCAGGTATATTTGTCCCAGGTTCTTGTCTTACATGTTTTAGAAAATGTTAACTTCTAGGAAAAATGCTTTTTGTTTTGTCTGAACCTTTTCAGTTTGCTGTAAAAGCTGGGTAAAGGCTCTGAGAGAGAGATAAGGCGAGTTCTAGACATTGGGCCCAGTTCGGGTCTTTGGCCACACAGAGGGCTAATCAGGGTTTCAGCTGTGTAAGAGTGATATAGTGCTTCTAACCTGATTAGTATGGGCAGACTGCCTGGGAAGGCTGCAGGATGTGTGTGTGAGAGACACGCTTTCTGATGCAAGTAAGCTATACAGTATGTACTGAAGAACTCTGTGTTTTGTTTAGTGACAGTTAGGAACATCTTATGTTTAGTTAGTGCCGGACAGGCAAGGTATTTTTATTTTGGGGTTTGTTTTATTTTCTGTTTCAATAAAACTGGCCGGGGTCAGTTGTACCAGAAACTGGACTTGTGTTGTTCCTCAGCTGCTGCGTGCTGCCATATTCCCCAGGAAAAGGCACCTTGCACCCCTACAGTGTTACAATATATATATAGATATATATAGATAGATAGATAGATAGATAGATAGATATAGATATATATAGGTTTATATATATATATATATATATATATATATGGCCTTTCTGCACAAACAGCTGGCCCCCACGCATTTCAGTGAGGATATGATAAAATGAATACACCATTTCTGTCAGAATGGCAGATTTCTCAGCCAGTCCAATCCAAATCAAGTTTTGCTAACATACAAGTGTGGCCGGAGAGACTAACCAGCCACACGTGTAATGGCGGCTGCAGCACTGAAGGGGACCCCTAGTGCCCGGCGCCATTAGGATAATGGGCGCTGGGCGCCACTTTTAAACTGTGCACTGGCGCTAGTCGCCATCTTTAAATGTATTGTGGGTGCTAGGCACCAGGTATTTAAACTATGTTTATATCGCTGCGCAGTGCGCAGTTGGAGAATGATGAACTGCATATACAGGGCACTTATGAGGAAAGTACAAGGTATTTTGTTTCTAAAAAGGCCTTGAAAATAGTTCGTGAGACACTTTTTGCATAGGAAGTCGTATGGTAATTGTCCTAGCTGGTGACTTGCTATGTACAAGTAAGTGTCAATTAGCCGGCCTCTTGGTGGCCAAACATCTTTGAAATACAAACGAAGGTGGAAGGAAGACTGATTGTTGTGTTGCTGTTGTAATCCCAAACACTGGGTTTGCATGGATATGTGAATGAGACAGAAACATTTGTATTTTTAAGCTATGTGATAAATTTATCAATGGCGAAGTGTAAACTCCCAGGTGGTAGGAATTGGAGTTTAAATCATACAAAACTTTGTGTGTGCCAGGAAGGAGGAAATTGTTTTATTTATTTGTATTTTGTAAGATTTCCTGATTGGATGGAAATTACTCAGGGGGGACATGACCCCCTGTGGTACTGTGTGGAAAATTGACATAAGAAGGAGGCCTGCGTGCCTCCAGAGAGTATTGTAACATCTTCATTCTGCTGGAACATCTTGCTGTATGCTGTTGCCCCTAGCAATAGGGAAGAGTCTTTTTTAAGACTATTATTGAGCAAATAAACATCATCTGCCTCAAGAAGATTGCTTCATCTTGTGACCTACAGGGATATGCCAAACATAGCCCCGTCCTCCGGCTGTCCAGGGAAGCACCTAACGTTTCCAAGTTTCGCCTTCCGCCAGCTACCGGTATAGGACTAGTGGGGATTCGTCAATACCACACAGGTGTGGTAAGGCAGTGTGTCGGCACATACAGAGCAGAACCGTGGTTCCAAACGCCACGGCAGGTTAGGAGTTTGGTGGTGGCAGCATAAACCCGCCCACAGCGCAGTGGGTGGAGTCAGTAACAGGCGGTTACTGACGGTAAGCGGGAATCCCATATGTGGCCAGGTCGTGTGACCTAAACATCCAATTCTGTGTGCTGGGGACGGAACGCGAAAGCGGTGTGTGCTTTCGTACGAAAGGCGTCCGGCCACAACAAGAATGACCAAATCACAGACTGCAGGAGAGTACACCTTTGGCTGACCCTGCTGGTAGAAGCATGACAATAAAGCGCCGGGGCTTCTGCGGCAGAGTCTTGCAATGTTATAACTGCAGCGGATTGGGACGCTTCCATTGCAACACTGCAGGAGAGCCATTGCGTGGAGATTGCATGTTCTCACGGGTTTCCTCCCTAGACTAAAATAATATTCCTGTAGGTTCAGTAGCCGTAACTAGGGTCTGTACTTGGAGCCACTGCCAAGAGCGAGGGGGGGTGGGGGGGCACAGTCGCTGTCCCTCTAGAACCTGTGTCGGGGTTTCTGGGGTGACTGCAAGGGCACAGCATTTCCTAGACAGGTGCCAGCACCCGGCACTTCTCTTCCATGACGCCACGTGTGCAGGGGCGCATAGTGTTGGCAGCTGGCACAGGGTGCGTACTGTACACACCAGCTGTAGATGGGATCCCTGCCGCCATGGGATCATAGTACGACGCCACCAGCTCATCCCACTAAGCTCCCATCTATCATGGGAGACATTAAGGGAGGTGGGTGACGTGTCAACAAACAAGTAACAATTGGGGATATTTTAATTTTCTATAATTGAAATGTAGAATATTTTGGGGTCAATTTAATCAGCGGTTGGGCGACTCACCCCACCAGTAAGTGCGGCAATATAGCAGCACCAAACTCGCAGACCTTTGTTCTCAGTCCCAACTGGCTGCGTGCAAACATCCGCTAGTCGAGGGTGAGGTCAGGCCGCGAGGGGGCAAGATGAGGTACTGTAGTAACAGAAATAAGCTCCACTCGCGACTCACTGAAATTACCTTTTTATTAGTGGTAAGGAAATGAAATACTCTCCCACTGATCACGTTTATTACAGACGAGTCCATTGCCAGAAAATTCCTTGTTTTACCCACTTTATTAACATTTTATTTTCCTGCATTCTTATTTAAAACCAACTGATATTTAACGGTTATATTACGGGCGATGCGAATGATTAGACACGTAACCCCCCCCCCCGCCCACTCCAATAACAGTGCAGCATGAACCCTGTCACAGACGCCAGGTCCCATCTCCTACACACATCCAACACTGCCGCAGAATAACCTCACATCAATATACACAGCGCAGCCAGAATGCCACCTACACACTCCCCATACACACAGCGCAGCCATAATGCCAGTATAACACCTACACACTCCCCATATACACAGCACAGTCAGAACGCCAGTATATCACCTACACACTCCCCATACACACAGCCCAGCCAGAATGCCAGTATATCACCTACACACTCCCCATATACACAGCACAGTCAGAACGCCAGTATATCACCTACACACTCCCCATATACACAGCGCAGCCAGAATGCCAGTATATCACCTACACACTCCCCATATACACAGCGCAGCCAGAATGCCAGTATAGCACCTACACACTCCCCATACACACAGCGCAGCCAGAATGCCAGTATATCACCTACACACTCACCATATACACAGCCAGAATGCCAGTATATCACCTACACACTCCCCATATACACAGCGCAGCCAGAATGCCAGTATAGCACCTACACACTCCCCATACACACAGCGCAGCCAGAATGCCAGTATATCACCTACACTCTCCCCATATACACAGCTCAGCCAGAATGCCAGTATAGCACCTACACACTCCCCATACACACAGCGCAGCCAGAATGCCAGTATATCACCTACACACTCCCCATATGCACAGCGCAGCCAGAATGCCAGTATAGCACTTACAAAATCCCCATATACACAGCGCAGCCAGAATGCTAGTATATCGCCTACATACTCCCCATATTCACAGCACAGCCAGAATGCCAGTATATCACCTACACACTCCCCATATACACAGCGCAGCCAGAATGCCAGTATATAACCTACACAGTCCCCATATACACAGCGCAGCCAGTATAGCACCTACACACTCCCCATATACACAGCGCAGCCAGAATGCCAGTATATCACCTACACACTCACCATATACACAGCGCAGCCAGAATGCCAGTATATCACCTACACACTCCCCATATACACAGCGCAGCCAGAATGCCAGTATAGCACCTACACACTGCCCATACACACAGCGCAGCCAGAATATCACCTACACTCTCCCCATACGCACAGCCAGAATGCCAGTATATCACCTACACACTCACCATATACACAGCGCAGCCAGAATGCCAGTATATAACCTACACACTCCCCATATACACAGCGCAGCCAGAATGCCAGTATAGCACCTACACACTCCCCATATACACAGCGCAGCCAGAATACCAGTATATCACCTACACACTCACCATATACACAGCGCAGCCAGAATGCCAGTATATCACCTACACACTCCCCATATACACAGCGCAGCCAGAATGCCAGTATAGCACCTACACACTCCCCATATACACAGCGCAGCCAGAATGCCAGTATATCACCTACACACTCCCCATATACACAGCGCAGCCAGAATGCCAGTATAGCCCCTACACACTCCCCATATACACAGCGCAGCCAGAATGCCAGTATAGCACCTACACACTCCCCATATGCACAGCGCAGCCAGAATGCCAGTATAGCACTTACAAAATCCCCATATACACAGCGCAGCCAGAATGCTAGTATAGCACCTACACACTCCCCATATTCATAGCGCAGCCAGAATGCCAGTATATCACCTACACACTCCCCATATACACAGCGCAGCCAGAATGCCAGTATATAACCTACACAGTCCCCATATACACAGCGCAGCCAGAATGCCAGTATAGCACCTACACACTCCCCATATACACAGCGCAGCCAGAATGCCAGTATATCACCTACACTTTCCCCATATACACAGCGCAGCCAGAATTCCAGTATAGCACCTACACACTCCCCATATACACAGCGCAGCCAGAATGCCAGTATATCACCTCACACTCCCCATATACACACCGCAGCCAAAATGCCAGTATAGCACCTACACAATCCGCATATACACAGCGCAGCCAGAATGCCAGTATATCACCTACACACTCCCCATATACACAGCGCAGCCAGAATGCCAGTATATAACCTACACACTCCCCATATACACAGCACAGCCAGAATGCCAGTATATCACCTACACACTCCCCATATACACAGCACAGTCAGAATGCCAATATAGTACCAACACACTCTCCATATACACAGCGCAGCCAGAATGCCAGTATGTCACCTACACACTCCCCATATACACAGCACAGCCAGAATGCCAGTATAGCACCTACACACTCCCCATATACACAGCGCAGCCAGAATGCCAGTATAATACCTACACACTCCCCATATACACAGCGCAGCCAGAATGCCAGTATATAACCTACACATTCCCCATATACACAGCGCAGCCAGAATTCCAGTATAGCACCTACACACTCCCCATATACACAGCGCAGCCAGAATGCCAGTATATCACCTACACAATCCCCATATACACAGCGCAGCCAGAATGCCAGTATAGCACCTACACACTCCCCATATACACAGCGCAGCCAGAATGCCAGTATATCACCTCACACTCCCCATATACACAGCGCAGCCAGAATGCCAGTATAGCACCTACACAATCCCCATATACACAGCGCAGCCAGAATGCCAGTATATCACCTACACACTCCCCATATACACAGCACAGCCAGAATGCCAGTATATCACCTACACACTCTCCATATACACAGCGCAGCCAGAATTCCAGGATGTCACCTACACACTCCCCATATACCCAGCACAGCCAGAATGCCAGTATAGCACCTACACACTCCCCATATACACAGCGCAGCCAGAATGCCAGTATAGCACCTACACACTCCCCATATACACAGCACAGCCAGAATGCCAGTATATCACCTACACACTCCCCATATACACAGCACAGCCAGAATGCCAGTATATCACCTACACACTCCCCATATACACAGCACAGCCAGAATGCCAAAATAGCACCTACACACTCTCCATATACACAGCGCAGCCAGAATTCCAGTATGTCACCTACACACTCCCCATATGCACAGCCAGAATGCCAGTATAGCACCTACACACTCCCCATATACACAGCGCAGCCAGAATGCCAGTATAGCACCTACACACTCCCCATATACACAGCGCAGCAAGAATGCCAGTATATCACCTACACACTCCCCATATACACAGCGCAGCCAGAATGCCAGTATTGCACCTACACACTCCCCATATACACAGCGCAGCCAGAATACCAGTATAGCACCTACACACTCCCCATGTACAGAGCGCAGCCAGAATGCCAGTATATCACCTACACACTCCCAATATACACAGCGCAGCCAGAATGTCAGTATAGCACCTACACACTCCCCATATACACAGTGCAACCAGAATGCCAGTACAGCACCTACACAATCCCCATATACACAGCGCAGCCAGAAAGCCAGTATAGCACGTACACACTCCCCATATACACAGCATAGCCAGAATGCCAGTATATAACCTACACAATCCCCATATACACAGCGCAGCCAGAATGCCAGTATAGCACCTACACACTCCCCGTATACACAGCGCAGCCAGAATGCCAGTATTGAACCTACACACTCCCCATATACACAGCGCAGCCAGAAAGCCAGTATATCACATACACAATCCCCATATACACAGCGCAGCCAGAATGCCAGTATACCACCTACACACTCCCCATATACACAGCGCAGCCAGAATGCCAGTATATCACCTACAGAATCCCCATATACACAGCGCAGCCAGAATACCAGTATAGCACCTACACAATCCCCATATACACAGCGCAGCAAGAATGCCAGTATATCACCTACACACTCCCCATATACACAGCGCAGCCAGAATGCCAGTATAGCACCTACACACTCCCCATATACACAGCGCAGCCAGAATGCCAGTATAGCACCTACACACTCCCCATATACACAGCGCAGCCAGAATGTCCGTATAGCACCTACACACTCCCCATATACACAGCGCAGCCAGAATGCCAGTATAGCACCTACAAACTTCCCATATACACAGCGCAGCCAGAATGCCAGTATAGCACCTACACAGTCCCCATATGCACAGCGCAGCCAGAATGCCAGTATAGCACCTACACAGTCCCCATACACACAGCGCAGCCAGAATGCCAGTATATCACCTACACATTCCCCATATACACAGCGCAGCCAGAATGCCAGTATATCACCTACACACTCCCCATATACACAGCGCAGCCAGAATGCCAGTATAGCACCTACACACTCCCCATATACACAGCGCAGCCAGAATGCCAGTATATCACCTCACACTCCCCATATACACAGCGCAGCCAAAATGCCAGTATAGCACCTACACAATCCCCATATACACAGCGCAGCCAGAATGCCAGTATATCACCTACACACTCCCCATATACACAGCGCAGCCAGAATGCCAGTATAGCACCTACACACTCCCCATATACACAGCGCAGCCAGAATGCCAGTATATCACCTCACACTCCCCATATACACAGCGCAGCCAAAATGCCAGTATAGCACCTACACAATCCCCATATACACAGCGCAGCCAGAATGCCAGTATAGCACCTACACACTCCCCATACACACAGCGCAGCCAGAATGCCAATATAGCACCTACACACTCCCCATATATACAGCGCAGCCAGAATGCAAGTATAGCACCTACACACTCCCCATATACACAGCGCAGCCAGAATGCCAGTATATCACCTACACTTTCCCCATATACACAGCGCAGCCAGAATTCCAGTATAGCACCTACACACTCCCCATATACACAGCGCAGCCAGAATGCCAGTATAGCACCTACACACTCCCCATACACACAGCGCAGCCAGAATGCCAGTATATCACCTACACATTCCCCATATACACAGCGCAGCCAGAATTCCAGTATAGCACCTACACACTCCCCATATACACAGCGCAGCCAGAATGCCAGTATGTCATCTACACACTCCCCATATACACAGCGCAGCCAGAATGCCAGTATAGCACCTACACACTCCCCATATACACAGCGCAGCCAGAATGCCAGTATATCACCTACACACTCCCCATATACACAGCGCAGCCAGAATGCCAGTATAGCACCTACACACTCCCCATATACACAGCGCAGCCAGAATGCCAGTATATCACCTACACACTCCCCATATACACAGCGCAGCCAGAATGCCAGTATTGCACCTACACACTCCCCATATACACAGCGCAGCCAGAATGCCAGTATAGCACCTACACACTCCCCATATACACAGCGCAGCCAGAATGCCAGTATAGCACCTACACACTCCCCATATACACAGCGCAGCCAGAATGCCAGTATATCACCTACACTTTCCCCATACACACAGCGCAGCCAGAATTCCAGTATAGCACCTACACACTCCCCATACACACAGCGCAGCCAGAATGCCAGTATAGCACCTACACACTCCCCATACACACAGCGCAGCCAGAATGCCAGTATATCACCTACACATTCCCCATATACACAGCGCAGCCAGAATTCCAGTATAGCACCTACACACTCCCCATATACACAGCGCAGCCAGAATGCCAGTATAGCACCTACACACTCCCCATATACACAGCGCAGCCAGAATGCCAGTATAGCACCTACACACTCCCCATATACACAGCGCAGCCAGAATGCCAGCATATCACCTACACACTCCCCATATACACAGCGCAGCCAGAATGCCAGTATAGCACCTACACACTCCCCATATACACAGCGCAGCCAGAATGCCAGTATATCACCTCACACTCCCCATATACACAGCGCAGCCAGAATGCCAGTATAGCACCTACACAATCCCCATATACACAGCGCAGCCAGAATGCCAGTATATCACCTACACACTCCCCATATACACAGCACAGCCAGAATGCCAGTATATCACCTACACACTCCCCATATACACAGCACAGCCAGAATGCCAGTATATCACCTACACACTCCCCATATACACAGCACAGCCAGAATGCCAATATAGCACCTACACACTCTCCATATACACAGCGCAGCCAGAATTCCAGTATGTCACCTACACACTCCCCATATACACAGCACAGCCAGAATGCCAGTATAGCACCTACACACTCCCCATATACACAGCGCAGCCAGAATGCCAGTATAGCACCTACACACTCCCCATATACAGAGCGCAGCCAGAATGCCAGTATATCACCTACACACTCCCAATATACACAGCGCAGCCAGAATGTCAGTATAGCTCCTACACACTCCCCATATACACAGCGCAGCCAGAATGCCAGCACAGCACCTACACAATCCCCATATACACAGCGCAGCCAGAAAGCCAGTATAGCACGTACACACTCCCCATATACACAGAGCAGCCAGAATGCCAGTATATCACCTCACACTCCCCATATACACAGCGCAGCCAGAATGCCAGTATATAACCTACACAATCCCCATATACACAGCGCAGCCAGAATGCCAGTATATCACCTACACACTCCCCGTATACACAGCGCAGCCAGAATGCCAGTATTGAACCTACACACTCCCCATATACACAGCGCAGCCAGAAAGCCAGTATATCACATACACAATCCCCATATACACAGCGCAGCCAGAATGCCAGTATACCACCTACACACTCCCCATATACACAGCGCAGCCAGAATGCCAGTATATCACCTACAGAATCCCCATATACACAGCGTAGCCAGAATGCCAATATACCACCTACACAGTCCCCATATACACAGCGCAGCCAGAATACCAGTATAGCACCTACACAATCCCCATATACACAGCGCAGCAAGAATGCCAGTATATCACCTACACACTCCCAATATACACAGCGCAGCCAGAATGCCAGTATAGCACCTACACACTCCCCATATACACAGCGCAGCCAGAATGTCAGTATAACACCTACACACTCCCCATATACACAGAGCAACCAGAATGTCAGTTTAGCACCTACACACTCCCCATATACACAGCGCAGCCAGAATGCCAGTACAGCACCTACATAATCCCCATATACACAGTACAGCCAAAAAGCCAGTATAGCACCTACAAACTTCCCATATACACAGCGCAGCCAGAATGCCAGTATAGCACCTACAAAATCCCCTTATACACAGCGCAGCCAGAATGCCAGTATAGCACCTACACACTCCCCATAAACACAGCGTAGCCAGAATGCCAGTATACCACCTACACAATTTCCATATACACAGCGCAGCCAGAATGCCAGTATATCACCTACACACTCCCCATATACACAGCGCAGCCAGAATGCCAGTATATCACCTACACACTTCCCATATACACAGCGCAGCCAGAATGCCAGTATAGCACCTACACAATCCCCATATAGACAGCACAGCCAGAATGCCAGTATAGCAACTACACAGTCCCCATATACACCCCGCAGTCAGAATGCCAGTATAACACCTACACACTCCCCATATACACAGCGCAGCCAGAATGCCAGTATAGCACCTACACACTCCCCATATACACAGCGCAGCCAGAATGCCAGTATAGCAACTACACACTCCCCATATACATAGCGTAGCCAGAATGCCAGTATAGCACCTACACAATCCCCATATACACAGCGCAGCCAGAATGCAAGTATATCACCTACACACTCCCCATATACACAGCGCAGCCAGAATGCCAGTACAGCACCTACACACTCCCCATACACACAGCGCAGCCAGAATGCCAGTACAGCACCTACACATTCCCCATATACACAGCGCAGCCAGAATTCCAGTATAGCACCTACACACACCCCATATACACAGCGCAGCCAGAATGCCAGTATATCACCTACACAATCCCCATATACACAGTGCAGCCAGAATGCCAGTATATAACCTACACACTCCCCATATACACAGCACAGCCAGAATGCCAGTATAGCACCTACACACTCCCCATATACACAGCGCAGCCAGAATGCCAGTATAGCACCTACACACTCCCCATATACACAGCGCAGCCAGAATGCCAGTATATCACCTACACAATCCCCATATACACAGCGCAGCCAGAATGCCAGTATTGCACCTACACACTCCCCATATACACAGCGCAGCCAGAATGCCAGTATAGCACCTACACACTCCCCATATACAGAGCGCAGCCAGAATGCCAGTATATCACCTACACACTCCCAATATACACAGCGCAGCCAGAATGTCAGTATAGCACCTACACACTCCCCATATACAGAGCGCAGCCAGAATGCCAGTATATCACCTACACACTCCCAATATACACAGCGCAGCCAGAATGTCAGTATATCACCTACACAATCCCCATATACACAGCGCAGCCAGAATGCCAGTACAGCACCTACACAATCCCCATATACACAGCGCAGCCAGAAAGCCAGTATAGCACGTACACACTCCCCATATACACAGCGCAGCCAGAATGCCAGTATATCACCTCACACTCCCCATATACACAGCGCAGCCAGAATGCCAGTATATAACCTACACAATCCCCATATACACAGCGCAGCCAGAATGCCAGTATAGCACCTACACACTCCCCGTATACACAGCGCAGCCAGAATGCCAGTATTGAACCTACACACTCCCCATATACACAGCGCAGCCAGAATACCAGTATAGCACCTACACAGTCCCCATATACACAGAGCAGCCAGTATATCACCTACACAATCCCCATATACACAGCGCAGCCAGAATGCCAGTATATCACCTACACACTCCCCATATACACAACGCAGCCAGAATAGCGCCTACACACTCCCCATATACACAGCGCAGCCAGAATGCCAGTATATCACCTGCACACTCCCCATATACACAGCGCAGCCAGAATGCCAGTATATCACCTGCACACTCCCCATATACACAGCGCAGCCAGAATGCCAGTATATCACCTACACAATCCCCATATACATAGCGCAGCAAGAATGCCAGTATAGCACCTACACAGTCCCCATATGCACAGCGCAGCCAGAATGCCAGTATAGCACCTACAAAATCCCCATATACACAGCGCAGCCAGAATGCCAGTATATCACCTACACAATCCCAATATACACAGCGCAGCCAGAATGCCAGTATAGCACCTACACACTCCCCGTATACATAGCGCAGCCAGAATGCCAGTATAGCACCTACACACTCCAAGTATACACAGCGCAGCCAGAACGCCAGTATAGCACCTACATACTACCCATATACACAGCGCAGCCAGAATGCCAGTATAGCACCCACACACTCCCCATATACACAGCGCAGCCAGAATGTCAGTATAGCATCTACACACTCCCCATATACACAGCGCAGCCAGAATGCCAGTATAGCACCTACACACTCCCCATATACACAGCGCAGCCAGAATGCCAGTATATCAACTACACACTCCCCATATACACAGCGCAGCCAGAATGCCAGTACATCACCTACACAATCCCCATATACACAGCACAGCCAGAAAGCCAGTATAGCACCTACAAACTTCCCATATACACAGCGCAGCCAGAATGCCAGTATAGCACCTACAAAATCCCCATATACACAGCGCAGCCAGAAAGCCAGTATAGCACCTACACACTCCCCATATACACAGCGCAGCCAGAATGCCAGTATATCACCTACACACTCCCCATATACACAGCGCAGCCAGAATGCCAGTATATCACCTACACACTCCCCATATACACAGCGTAGCCAGAATGCCAGTATAGCAACTACACAGCCCCCATATACACCCCGCAGTCAGAATGCCAGTATAGCACATACACACTCCCCATATACACAGCGCAGCCAGAATGCTTGTATAGCACCTACACAATCCCAATATACACAGAGCAGCCAGAATACCAGTATAGCACCTACACAATCCCCATATACACAGAGCAGCCAGAATACCAATATATCACCTACACAATCCCCATATACACAGCGCAGCCAGAATGCCAATATAGCACCTACACACTCCCCATATACACAGCGCAGCCAGAATGCCAGTATAGCACCTACACACTCCCCATATACACAGCGCAGCCAGAATGCCAGTATAGCACCTACACACTCCCCATATACACAGCGCAGCCAGAATGCCAGTATAGCACCTACACTCCCCATATACACAGCATAGCCAGAATGCCAGTATAGCACCTACACACTCCCCATATACACAGCGCAGCCAGAATGCCAGTATAGCACCTACACAATCCCCATATACACAGCGCAGCAAGAATGCCAATATAGCACCTACACACTCCCCATATACACAGCGCAGCCAGAATGCCAGTATAGCACCTACACACTCCCCATATACACAGCGCAGGCAGAATGCAAGTATTGCACCTACACACTCCCCATATACACAGCGCAGCCAGAATGCCAGTATAGCACTTACACACTCCCCATATACACAGCGCAGCCAGAATGCCAGTATAGCACCTACAAAATCCCCATATACACAGCGCAGCCAGAATGCCAGTATAGCACCTACACAGTCCCCATATGCACAGCGCAGCCAGAATGCCAGTATAGCACCTACAAAATCCCCATATACACAGCGCAGCCAGAATGCCAGTATAAAACCTACACAATGCCCATATCCACAACGCAGTAAGAATACCAGTATAGCACATACACACTCCCCATATACACAGCGCAGCCAGAATGCCAGTATAGCACCTACACACTCCCCATATACACAGCGCAGCAAGAATGCCAGTATATCACCTACACACTCCCAATATACACAGCGCAGCCAGAATGTCAGTATAGCACCTACACACTCCCCATATACAGAGCGCAGCCAGAATGCCAGTATATCACCTACACACTCCCAATATACACAGCGCAGCCAGAATGTCAGTATATCACCTACACAATCCCCATATACACAGCGCAGCCAGAATGCCAGTACAGCACCTACACAATCCCCATATACACAGCGCAGCCAGAAAGCCAGTATAGCACGTACACACTCCCCATATACACAGCGCAGCCAGAATGCCAGTATATCACCTCACACTCCCCATATACACAGCGCAGCCAGAATGCCAGTATATAACCTACACAATCCCCATATACACAGCGCAGCCAGAATGCCAGTATAGCACCTACACACTCCCCGTATACACAGCGCAGCCAGAATGCCAGTATTGAACCTACACACTCCCCATATACACAGCGCAGCCAGAATACCAGTATAGCACCTACACAGTCCCCATATACACAGAGCAGCCAGAATGCCAGTATATCACCTACACAATCCCCATATACACAGCGCAGCCAGAATGCCAGTATATCACCTACACACTCCCCATATACACAACGCAGCCAGAATAGCGCTTACACACTCCCCATATACACAGCGCAGCCAGAATGCCAGTATATCACCTGCACACTCCCCATATACACAGCGCAGCCAGAATGCCAGTATATCACCTGCACACTCCCCATATACACAGCGCAGCCAGAATGCCAGTATATCACCTACACAATCCCCATATACATAGCGCAGCAAGAATGCCAGTATAGCACCTACACAGTCCCCATATGCACAGCGCAGCCAGAATGCCAGTATAGCACCTACAAAATCCCCATATACACAGCGCAGCCAGAATGCCAGTATATCACCTACACACTCCCCGTATACATAGCGCAGCCAGAATGCCAGTATAGCACCTACACACTCCAAGTATACACAGCGCAGCCAGAACGCCAGTATAGCACCTACATACTACCCATATACACAGCGCAGCCAGAATGCCAGTATAGCACCCACACACTCCCCATATACACAGCGCAGCCAGAATGTCAGTATAGCATCTACACACTCCCCATATACACAGCGCAGCCAGAATGCCAGTATAGCACCTACACACTCCCCATATACACAGCGCAGCCAGAATGCCAGTATATCAACTACACACTCCCCATATACACAGCGCAGCCAGAATGCCAGTACATCACCTACACAATCCCCATATACACAGCACAGCCAGAAAGCCAGTATAGCACCTACAAACTTCCCATATACACAGCGCAGCCAGAATGCCAGTATAGCACCTACAAAATCCCCATATACACAGCGCAGCCAGAAAGCCAGTATAGCACCTACACACTCCCCATATACACAGCGCAGCCAGAATGCCAGTATATCACCTACACACTCCCCATATACACAGCGCAGCCAGAATGCCAGTATATCACCTACACACTCCCCATATACACAGCGTAGCCAGAATGCCAGTATAGCAACTACACAGCCCCCATATACACCCCGCAGTCAGAATGCCAGTATAGCACCTACACACTCCCCATATACACAGCGCAGCCAGAATGCTTGTATAGCACCTACACAATCCCAATATACACAGAGCAGCCAGAATACCAGTATAGCACCTACACAATCCCCATATACACAGAGCAGCCAGAATACCAATATATCACCTACACAATCCCCATATACACAGCGCAGCCAGAATGCCAATATAGCACCTACACACTCCTCATATACACAGCGCAGCCAGAATGCCAGTATAGCACCTACACACTCCCCATATACACAGCGCAGCCAGAATGCCAGTATAGCACCTACACACTCCCCATATACACAGCGCAGCCAGAATGCCAGTATAGCACCTACACTCCCCATATACACAGCATAGCCAGAATGCCAGTATAGCACCTACACACTCCCCATATACACAGCGCAGCCAGAATGCCAGTATAGCACCTACACAATCCCCATATACACAGCGCAGCAAGAATGCCAATATAGCACCTACACACTCCCCATATACACAGCGCAGCCAGAATGCCAGTATAGCACCTACACACTCCCCATATACACAGCGCAGGCAGAATGCAAGTATTGCACCTACACACTCCCCATATACACAGCGCAGCCAGAATGCCAGTATAGCACTTACACACTCCCCATATACACAGCGCAGCCAGAATGCCAGTATAGCACCTACACAGTCCCCATATGCACAGCGCAGCCAGAATGCCAGTATAGCACCTACAAAATCCCCATATACACAGCGCAGCCAGAATGCCAGTATAGCACCTACAAAATCCCCATATACACAGCGCAGCCAGAATACCAGTATAGCACCTACACACTACCCATATACACAGCGTAGCCAGAATGCCAGTATATAACCTACACAATCCCAATATACACAGCGCAGCCAGAATGCCAGTATAGCACCTACACACTCCCCGTACACATAGCGCAGCCAGAATGTCAGTATAGCACCTACACACTCCAAATATACACAGCGCAGCCAGAACGCCAGTATAGCACCTACATACTACCCATATACACAGCGCAGCCAGAATGCCAGTATAGCACCTACACACTCCCCATATACACAGCGCAGCCAGAATGCCAGTATAGCACCTACACACTCCCCATATACACAGCGCAGCCAGAATGCCAGTATATCAACTACACACTCCCCATATACACAGCGCAGCCAGAATGCCAGTACAGCACCTACACAATCCCCATATACACAGCACAGCCAGAAAGCCAGTATAGCACCTACAAACTTCCCATATACACAGCGCAGCCAGAATGCCAGTATAGCACCTACACAGTCCCCATATGCACAGCGCAGCCAGAATGCCAGTATAGCACCTACAAAATCCCCATATACACAGCGCAGCCAGAATGCCAGTATAGCACCTACACACTCCCCATATACACAGCGCAGCCAGAATGCCAGTATATCACCTACACACTCCCCATATACACAGCGCAGCCAGAATGCCAGTATATCACCTACACACTCCCCATATACACAGCGCAGCCAGAATGCCAGTATAGCAACTACACAGCCCCCATATACACCCCGCAGTCAGAATGCCAGTATAGCACCTACACACTGCCCATATACACAGCGCAGCCAGAATGCTTGTATAGCACCTACACAATCCCCATATACACAGAGCAGCCAGAATACCAGTATAGCACCTACACAATCCCCATATACACAGAGCAGCCAGAATACCAATATATCACCTACACAATCCCCATATACACAGCGCAGCCAGAATGCCAATATAGCACCTACACACTCCCCATATACACAGCGCAGCCAGAATGCCAGTATAGCACCTACACACTCCCCATATACACAGCATAGCCAGAATGCCAGTATAGCACCTACACACTCCCCATATACACAGCGCAGCCAGAATGCCAGTATAGCACCTACACAATCCCCATATACACAGCGCAGCCAGAATGCCAGTATAGCACCTACACACTCCCCATATACACAGCGCAGGCAGAATGCAAGTATTGCACCTACACACTCCCCATATACACAGCGCAGCCAGAATGCCAGTATAGCACTTACACACTCCCCATATACACAGCGCAGCCAGAATGCCAGTATAGCACCTACACACTCCCCATATACACAGCGCAGCCAGAAAGCCAGTATAGCACCTACACACTCCCCATAAACACAGCGCATCCAGAATGCCAGTATATCACCTCACACTCCCCATATACACAGCGCAGCCAGAATGCCAGTATATAACCTACACAATCCCCATATACACAGCGCAGCCAGAATGCCAGTATAGCACCTACACACTCCCCATATACACAGCGCAGCCAGAATGCCAGTATAGCACCTACACACTCCCCATATACACAGCGCAGCCAGAATGCCAGTATAGCACCTACACACTCCCCATATACACAGCGCAGCCAGAATGCCAGTATAGCACCTACACACTCCCCATATACACAGCGCAGCCAGAATGCCAGTATAGCACCTACACACTCCCCATATATACAGCGCAGCCAGAATGCCAGTATAGCACCTACACAATCCCCATATACACAGCGCAGCCAGAATGCCAGTATATCAACTACACACTCCCCATATACACAGCGCAGCCAGAATGCCAGTACAGCACCTACACAATCCCCATATACACAGCACAGCCAGAAAGCCAGTATAGCACCTACAAACGTCCCATATACACAGCGCAGCCAGAATGCCAGTATAGCACCTACACAGTCCCCATATGCACAGCGCAGCCAGAATGCCAGTATAGCTCCTACACACTCCCCATATAAACAGCGCAGCCAGAATGCCAGTATAGCACCTACACACTCCCCATATACACAGCGCAACCAGAATGCCAGTATATCACCTACACACTCCCCATATACACAGCGCAGCCAGAATGCCATTATATCACCTACACACTCCCCATATACACAGCGCAGCCAGAATGCCAGTATAGCACCTACACAATCCCCATATAGACAGCACAGCCAGAATGTCAGTATAGCAACTACACAGCCCCCATATACACCCCGCAGTCAGAATGCCAGTATAGCACCTACACACTCCCCATATACACAGCGCAGCAAGAATGCTTGTATAGCACCTACACAATCCCCATATACACAGAGCAGCCATAATACCAGTATAGCACCTACACAGTCCCCATATACACAGAGCAGCCAGAATGCCAGTATATCACCTACACACTCCCCATATACACAGCGCAGCCAGAATGCCAGTATAGCACCTACACACTCCCCATATACACAGCGCAGCCAGAATGCCAGTATAGCACCTACACACTCCCCATATACACAACGCAGCCAGAATGCCAGTGTAGCACCTACACACTCCTCATATACACAGCGCAGCCAGAATGCCAGTATAGCACCTACACACTCCCCATATACACAGTGCAGCCAGAATGCCAGTATATCACCTACACACTCCCCATATATACAGCGCAGCAAGAATGCCAGTATAGCACCTACACACTCCCCATATACACAGTGCAGCCAGAATGCCAGTATTGCACCTACACAATCCCCATATACACAGCGCAGCCAGAATGCTAGTATAGCACCTACACACTCCCCATATACACAGCGCAGCCAGAAGGCCAGTATAGCACCTACACACTCCCCATATACACAGCGCAGCTAGAATGCCAGTATAGCACCTACACACTCCCCATATACACAGCGCAGCTAGAATGCCAGTATAACACCTACACACTCCCCATATACACAGCGCAGACAGAATGCCGGAACAGCACCTACACACTCCCCATATACACAGCGCAGCCAGAATGCCAGTATATCACCTACACAATCCCCATATACACAGCGCAGCCAGAATGCCAGTATAGCACCTACACGCTCCCCATATACACAATGCAGCCAGAATGCCAGTATAGCACCTACACACTCCCTATACACAGCGCAGCCAGAATGCCAGTATAGCACCTACACACTCCCCATATACACAGTGCAGCCAGAATGCCAGTATATCACCTACACACTCCCCATATACACAGCGCAGCAAGAATGCCAGTATAGCACGTACACACTCCCCATATACATATCGCAGCCAGAATGCCAGTATAGCACCTACTCACTCCCCATATACACAGCGCAGCCAGAATGCCAGTATAGCACCTACACACTCCCCATATACACAGCGCAGCTAGAATGCCAGTATAACACCTACTCACTCCCCATATACAAAGCGCAGCCAGAATGCCAGTATAGATCCTACACAATACGCATATACACAGCGCAGCCAGAATGCCAGTATAGCACCTACACAATCCCCATATACACAGCGCAGCCAGAAAGCCAGTATAGCACCTACACAATCCCCATAAACACAGCACAGCCAGAATGCCAGTATAGCACCTACACAGCCCCCATATACATAGCGCAGCCAGAATGCCAGTATAGTACCTACACACTCCCCTAATACACAGCGCAGCCAGAATGCCAGTATAGCACCTACACACTCCCCATATACACAGCGCAGCCAAAATGCCAGTATAGTACCTACACACTCCCCGAATACACAGCGCAGCCAAAATGCCAGTATAGCACCTACACACTCCCCAAATACACAGCGCAGCCAGAATGCCAGTATAGCACCTACACAATGCCCATATAAACAGCGCAGCCAGAATGCCAGTATAGCAGATACACAATCCCCATATACACAGCGCAGCTAGAATGCCAGTATAGCACCTACACACTCCCCATATAAACAGCGCAGCCAGAATGCCAGTATAGCACCTACACAATCCCCATATACACAGCGCAGCTAGAATGCCAGTATAAAACCTACACAATGCCCATATCCACAACGCAGTAAGAATACCAGTATAGCACCTACACACTCCCCATATACACAGCGCAGCCAGAATGCCAGTATAGCACCTACACACTCCCCATATACACAGCGCAGCAAGAATGCCAGTATATCACCTACACACTCCCCATATACACAGCGCAGCCAGAATGCCAGTATAGCACCTACACACTCCCCATATACACAGCGTAGCCAGAATGCCAGTAGAGCACCTACACACTCCCCATATACACAGCGCAGCCAGAATACCAGTACAGCACCTACACACTCCCCATATACACAGCGCAGCCAGAATGCCAGTATATCACCTACACAATCCCCATATACACAGCGCAGCCAGAATGCCAGTATAGCACCTACACACTCCCCATATACACAACGCAGCCAGAATGCCAGTATAGCACCCACACACTCCCTATATGCACAGCGCAGCCAGAATGCCAGTATATCACCTACACAATCCCCATATACACAGCGCAGCCAGAATGCCAGTATAGCACCTACACACTCCCCATATACACAACGCAGCCAGAATGCCAGTATAGCACCTACACACTCCCTATATACACAGCGCAGCCAGAATGCCAGTATAGCACGTACACACTCCCCATATACACAGTGCAGCCAGAATGCCAGTATATCACCTACACACTCCCCATATACACAGCGCAGCAAGAATGCCAGTATAGCACGTACACACTCCCCATATACACAGCGTAGCCAGAATGCCAGTAGAGCACCTACACACTCCCCATATACACAGCGCAGCCAGAATGTCAGTATAACACCTACACAATCCCCATATACACAGCGCAGACAGAATGCCGGAACAGCACCTACACACTCCCCATATACACAGCGCAGCCAGAATGCCAGTATATCACCTACACAATCCCCATATACACAGCGCAGCCAGAATGCCAGTATAGCACCTACACACTCCCCATATACACAACGCAGCCAGAATGCCAGTATAGCACCTACACACTCCCTATATACACAGCGCAGCCAGAATGCCAGTATAGCACCTACACACTCCCCATATACACAGCGCAGCTAGAATGCCAGTATAACACCTACTCACTCCCCATATACACAGCGCAGCCAGAATGCCAGTATAGCACCTACACAATACGCATATACACAGCGCAGCAAGAATGCCAGTATAGCACCTACACAATCCCCATAAACACAGCACAGCCAGAATGCCAGTATAGCACCTACACAATCCCCATATACACAGCGCTGCCAGAATGCCAGTATAGCACCTACACAATCCCCATAAACAAAGCAGATCCAGAATGCCAGTATAGTACCTACACAGCCCCCATATACACAGCGCAGCCAGAGTGCCAGTATATCACCTACACACTCCCCATATACACAGCACAGCCAGAATGCCAGTATAGCACCTACACACTCCCTATATACACAGCACAGCCAGAATGCCAGTATAGCACCTACACACTCCCCATATACACAGCGCAGCCAGAATGACAGTATAGCACCTACACACTCCCCATATACACAGCGCAGCCAAAATGCCAGTATAGTACCTACACACTCCCCTAATACACAGCGCAGCAAGAATGCCAGTATAGCACCTACACACTCCCATATACACAACGCAGCCAGAATGCCAGTATAGCACCTACACAATCCCCATACACACAGCGCAGCCAGAATGCCAGTATAGCACCTACACACTCCCCATATACACAGCGCAGCCAAAATGCCAGTATAGTACCTACACACTCCCCTAATACACAGCGCAGCCAAAATGCCAGTATAGCACCTACACACTCCCCAAATACACAGCGCAGCCAGAATGCCAGTATAGCACCTACACAATGCCCATATAAACAGCGCAGCCAGAATGCCAGTATAGCAGATACACAATCCCCATATACACAGCGCAGCTAGAATGCCAGTATAGCACCTACACACTCCCCATATAAACAGCGCAGCCAGAATGCCAGTATAGCACCTACACAATCCCCATATACACAGCGCAGCTAGAATGCCAGTATAAAACCTACACAATGCCCATATCCACAACGCAGTAAGAATACCAGTATAGCACCTACACACTCCCCATATACACAGCGCAGCCAGAATGCCAGTATATCAACTACACACTCCCCATATACACAGCGCAGCCAGAATGCCAGTACAGCACCTACACAATCCCCATATGCACAGCGCAGCCAGAATGCCAGTATAGCTCCTACACACTCCCCATATAAACAGCGCAGCCAGAATGCCAGTATAGCACCTACACACTCCCCATATACACAGCGCAACCAGAATGCCAGTATATCACCTACACACTCCCCATATACACAGCGCAGCCAGAATGCCATTATATCACCTACACACTCCCCATATACACAGCGCAGCCAGAATGCCAGTATAGCACCTACACAATCCCCATATAGACAGCACAGCCAGAATGTCAGTATAGCAACTACACAGCCCCCATATACACCCCGCAGTCAGAATGCCAGTATAGCACCTACACACTCCCCATATACACAGCGCAGCAAGAATGCTTGTATAGCACCTACACAATCCCCATATACACAGAGCAGCCATAATACCAGTATAGCACCTACACACTCCCCATATACACAACGCAGCCAGAATGCCAGTGTAGCACCTACACACTCCTCATATACACAGCGCAGCCAGAATGCCAGTATAGCACCTACACACTCCCCATATACACAGTGCAGCCAGAATGCCAGTATATCACCTACACACTCCCCATATACACAACGCAGCCAGAATGCCAGTATATCACCTACACAATCCCCATATACACAGCGCAGCCAGAATGCCAGTATAGCACCTACACACTCCCCATATACACAGCGCAGCCAGAATGCCAGTATAGCACCTACACACTCCCCATATACACAACGCAGCCAGAATGCCAGTGTAGCACCTACACACTCCTCATATACACAGCGCAGCCAGAATGCCAGTATAGCACCTACACACTCCCCATATACACAGTGCAGCCAGAATGCCAGTATATCACCTACACACTCCCCATATACACAGCGCAGCAAGAATGCCAGTATAGCACCTACACACTCCCCATATACACAGTGCAGCCAGAATGCCAGTATTGCACCTACACAATCCCCATATACACAGCGCAGCCAGAATGCTAGTATAGCACCTACACACTCCCCATATACACAGCGCAGCCAGAAGGCCAGTATAGCACCTACACACTCCCCATATACACAGCGCAGCTAGAATGCCAGTACAGCACCTACACACTCCCCATATACACAGCGCAGCTAGAATGCCAGTATAACACCTACACACTCCCCATATACACAGCGCAGACAGAATGCCGGAACAGCACCTACACACTCCCCATATACACAGCGCAGCCAGAATGCCAGTATATCACCTACACAATCCCCATATACACAGCGCAGCCAGAATGCCAGTATAGCACCTACACGCTCCCCATATACACAATGCAGCCAGAATGCCAGTATAGCACCTACACACTCCCTATACACAGCGCAGCCAGAATGCCAGTATAGCACCTACACACTCCCCATATACACAGTGCAGCCAGAATGCCAGTATATCACCTACACACTCCCCATATACACAGCGCAGCAAGAATGCCAGTATAGCACGTACACACTCCCCATATACATATCGCAGCCAGAATGCCAGTATAGCACCTACTCACTCCCCATATACACAGCGCAGCCAGAATGCCAGTATAGCACCTACACACTCCCCATATACACAGCGCAGCTAGAATGCCAGTATAACACCTACTCACTCCCCATATACAAAGCGCAGCCAGAATGCCAGTATAGATCCTACACAATACGCATATACACAGCGCAGCCAGAATGCCACTATAGCACCTACACAATCCCCATATACACAGCGCAGCCAGAAAGCCAGTATAGCACCTACACAATCCCCATAAACACAGCACAGCCAGAATGCCAGTATAGCACCTACACAGCCCCCATATACATAGCGCAGCCAGAATGCCAGTATAGTACCTACACACTCCCCTAATACACAGCGCAGCCAGAATGCCAGTATAGCACCTACACACTCCCCATATACACAGCGCAGCCAAAATGCCAGTATAGTACCTACACACTCCCCGAATACACAGCGCAGCCAAAATGCCAGTATAGCACCTACACACTCCCCAAATACACAGCGCAGCCAGAATGCCAGTATAGCACCTACACAATGCCCATATAAACAGCGCAGCCAGAATGCCAGTATAGCAGATACACAATCCCCATATACACAGCGCAGCTAGAATGCCAGTATAGCACCTACACACTCCCCATATAAACAGCGCAGCCAGAATGCCAGTATAGCACCTACACAATCCCCATATACACAGCGCAGCTAGAATGCCAGTATAAAACCTACACAATGCCCATATCCACAACGCAGTAAGAATACCAGTATAGCACCTACACACTCCCCATATACACAGCGCAGCCAGAATGCCAGTATAGCACCTACACACTCCCCATATACACAGCGCAGCAAGAATGCCAGTATATCACCTACACACTCCCCATATACACAGCGCAGCCAGAATGCCAGTATAGCACCTACACACTCCCCATATACACAGCGTAGCCAGAATGCCAGTAGAGCACCTACACACTCCCCATATACACAGCGCAGCCAGAATACCAGTACAGCACCTACACACTCCCCATATACACAGCGCAGCCAGAATGCCAGTATATCACCTACACAATCCCCATATACACAGCGCAGCCAGAATGCCAGTATAGCACCTACACACTCCCCATATACACAACGCAGCCAGAATGCCAGTATAGCACCCACACACTCCCTATATACACAGCGCAGCCAGAATGCCAGTATATCACCTACACAATCCCCATATACACAGCGCAGCCAGAATGCCAGTATAGCACCTACACACTCCCCATATACACAACGCAGCCAGAATGCCAGTATAGCACCTACACACTCCCTATATACACAGCGCAGCCAGAATGCCAGTATAGCACGTACACACTCCCCATATACACAACGCAGCCAGAATGCCAGTATAGCACCTACACACTCCCCATATACACAGTGCAGCCAGAATGCCAGTATATCACCTACACACTCCCCATATACACAGCGCAGCAAGAATGCCAGTATAGCACGTACACACTCCCCATATACACAGCGTAGCCAGAATGCCAGTAGAGCACCTACACACTCCCCATATACACAGCGCAGCCAGAATGTCAGTATAACACCTACACAATCCCCATATACACAGCGCAGACAGAATGCCGGAACAGCACCTACACACTCCCCATATACACAGCGCAGCCAGAATGCCAGTATATCACCTACACAATCCCCATATACACAGCGCAGCCAGAATGCCAGTATAGCACCTACACACTCCCCATATACACAACGCAGCCAGAATGCCAGTATAGCACCTACACACTCCCTATATACACAGCGCAGCCAGAATGCCAGTATAGCACCTACACACTCCCCATATACACAGCACAGCTAGAATGCCAGTATAACACCTACTCACTCCCCATATACACAGCGCAGCCAGAATGCCAGTATAGCACCTACACAATACGCATATACACAGCGCAGCAAGAATGCCAGTATAGCACCTACACAATCCCCATAAACACAGCACAGCCAGAATGCCAGTATAGCACCTACACAATCCCCATATACACAGCGCTGCCAGAATGCCAGTATAGCACCTACACAATCCCCATAAACAAAGCAGATCCAGAATGCCAGTATAGTACCTACACAGCCCCCATATACACAGCGCAGCCAGAGTGCCAGTATATCACCTACACACTCCCCATATACACAGCACAGCCAGAATGCCAGTATAGCACCTACACACTCCCTATATACACAGCACAGCCAGAATGCCAGTATAGCACCTACACACTCCCCATATACACAGCGCAGCCAGAATGACAGTATAGCACCTACACACTCCCCATATACACAGCGCAGCCAAAATGCCAGTATAGTACCTACACACTCCCCTAATACACAGCGCAGCAAGAATGCCAGTATAGCACCTACACACTCCCATATACACAACGCAGCCAGAATGCCAGTATAGCACCTACACAATCCCCATACACACAGCGCAGCCAGAATGCCAGTATAGCACCTACACACTCCCCATATACACAGCGCAGCCAAAATGCCAGTATAGTACCTACACACTCCCCTAATACACAGCGCAGCCAAAATGCCAGTATAGCACCTACACACTCCCCAAATACACAGCGCAGCCAGAATGCCAGTATAGCACCTACACAATGCCCATATAAACAGCGCAGCCAGAATGCCAGTATAGCAGATACACAATCCCCATATACACAGCGCAGCTAGAATGCCAGTATAGCACCTACACACTCCCCATATAAACAGCGCAGCCAGAATGCCAGTATAGCAGCTACACAATCCCCATATACACAGCGCAGCTAGAATGCCAGTATAACACCTACACAATGCCCATATCCACAATGCAGTAAGAATGCCATTATAGCACCTACACACTCCCCATATACACAGCGCAGCCAGAATGCCAGTATAGCACCTACACACTCCCCATATACACAGCGCAGCAAGAATGCCAGTATATCACCTACACACTCCCCATATACACAGCGCAGCCAGAATGCCAGTATAGCACCTACACACTCCCCATATACACAGCGTAGCCAGAATGCCAGTAGAGCACCTACACACTCCCCATATACACAGCGCAGCCAGAATGTCAGTATAACACCTACACAATCCCCATAAACACAGCGCAGCCAGAATACCAGTACAGCAACTACACACTCCCCATATACACAGCGCAGCCAGAATGCCAGTATATCACCTGCACACTCCCCATATACAAAGCGCAGCCAGAATGCCAGTATATCACCTACACAATCCCCATATACACAGCGCAGCAAGAATGCCAGTATAGCACCTACACACTCCCCATATACACAGCACAGCCAGAATGCCAATACAGCACCTACACACTCCCCATATACACAGCGCAGCTAGAATGCCAGTATGTCACCTACACACTCCCCATATACACAGCACAGCCAGAATGCCAGTATAGCACCTACACAGTCCCCATATACACAGCGCAGCCAGAATGCCAGTATAGCACCTACACACTCCCCATATACACAGCGCAGCCAGAATGCCAGTATAGCACCTACACAATCCCCATATACACAGCGCAGCCAGAATGCCAGTATTGCACCTACACACTCCCCATATACACAGCGCAGCCAGAATACTAGTACAGCACCTACACAATCCCCATATAGTGTTCACTCTAGGCTGTTTTAGCAGGGCGCCGCGCCCTGCCCGTTTTTTAACAGGCAAAACCCGCCCTGCCCCTTTTGCGGCGCCCTGCTAGAACAGCCGCCCGCTCCCTGCCCTCCCGGCGTGTATAGATGCCGTGCGCATGCGCGCGGCATCCATTCACGCATTGGAAGAGGGCTGGGGGAAGCGCAGCACCGACGGAGGTGCTGGGCACGCCCCCAACAGTGACGTCGGCGGCCACAGACGCTCTCTATAGTAGCCGCGCGCGCACATGTGCCCCCCTGAGTCCGGCGCCCTGCCCCTTTTCACTCCTAGAGTGAACACTAGCCCATATACAAAGCGCAGCCAGAATGCCAGTATAGCACCTACACAATCCCCATATACACAGCACAGCCAAAATGCCAGTATAGCACCTACACAGCCCCCATATACACAGAGAAGCCAGAATGTCAGTATATCACCTACACACTCCCCATATACACAGCGCAGACAGAAAGCCAGAACAGCACCTACACACTCCCCATATACACAACGCAGCCAGAATGCCAGTATAGCACCTACACACTCCCCATATACACAGCGCAGCCAGAATGCCAGTAGAGCACCTACACACTCCCCATATACACAGCGCAGACAGAATGTCAGTATAACACCTACACAATCCCCATATACACAGCGCAGCCAGAATACTAGTACAGCACCTACACACTCCCCATATACACAGCGCAGCCAGAATGCCAGTATATCACCTGCACACTCCCCATATACACAGCGCAGCCAGAATGCCAGTATATCACCTACACAATCCCCATATACACAGCGCAGCAAGAATTCCAGTATAGCACCTACACACTCCCCATATACACAGCCAGAATGCCAATATAGCACCTACACACTCCCCATATACACAGCGCAGCCAGAATGCCAGTATGTCACCTACACACTCCCCATATACACAGCACAGCCAGAATGCCAGTATAGCACCTACACAATCCCCATATACACAGCGCAGGCAGAATGCCAGTATTGCACCTACACACTCCCCATATACACAGCGCAGCCAGAATGCCAGTATATCACCTCACACTCCCCATATACACAGCGCAGCCAGAATGCCAGTATATAACCTACACAATCCCCATATACACAGCGCAGCCAGAATGCCAGTATAGCACCTACACACTCCCCGTATACATAGCGCAGCCAGAATGCCAGTATAGCACCTACACACTCCATATATACACAGCGCAGCCAGAACGCCAGTATAGCACCTACATACTCCCCATATACACAGTGCAGCCAGAATGCCAGTATAGCACCTACACACTCCCCATATACACAGCGCAGCCAGAATGCCAGTATAGCACCTACACACTCCCCATATACACAGCGCAGCCAGAATGCCAGTATAGCACCTACACACTCCCCATATACACAGCGCAGCCAGAATGCCAGTATAGCACCTACACACTCCCCATATACACAGCGCAGCCAGAATGCCAGTATAGCACCTACACACTCCCCATATACACAGCGCAGCCAGAATGCCAGTATAGCACCTACACACTCCCCATATACACAGCGCAGCCAGAATGCCAGTATATCACCTACACACTCCCCATATACACAGCGCAGCCAGAATGCCAGTACAGCACCTACACAATCCCCATATACACAGTACAGCCAGAAAGCCAGTATAGCACCTACACAGTCCCCATATGCACAGCGCAGCCAGAATGCCAGTATAGCACCTACAAAATCCCCATATACACAGCGCAGCCAGAATGCCAGTATAACACCTACACAATTTCCATATACACAGCGCAGCCAGAATGCCAGTATATCACCTACACACTCCCATATACACAGCGCAGCCAGAATGCTTGTATAGCACCTACACAATCCCCATATACACAGAGCAGCCAGAATACCAGTTTAGCATCTACAGAGTCCCTATATACACAGAGCAGCCAGAATGCCAGTATATCACCTACACACTCCCCATATACACAGCACAGCCAGAATGCCAGTATATCACCTACACACTCCCCATATACACAGCGCAGACAGAATGCCAGAACAGCACCTACACACTCCCCATATACACAGCGCAGCCAGAATGCCAGTATATCACCTACACAATCCCCATATACACAGCGCAGCCAGAATGCCAGTATAGCACCTACACCAGTGTTTTTCAACCACTGTGCCATGGCACATTAGTGTGCCTTGAGCAGTCTCCAGGTGTGCCGTCATAGAAGCACAGCCAGGCCCATCAGTGTTTTGCTGCTACTGAGGCCCTGGAACGATCAATACTGGTGGGTTTACTGGTTGAAGAGCCAGTTCTAATTTTGGGTCCGGGCAGTGTTGGGCTCTTCTGGCTTTCTCAGATGTGGCTCAGGCGTTACCTATGGAGAAGCTGCGACATGACATCCTAGGACACGCAACTGCACCACGCATCACCATTATATTTGAGTGTGCCTTGGCAATATTTGAATCTTGTTCAGTGTGCCGCGAGTTGTAAAAAGGTTGAAAATCTCTGACCTACACACTCCCCATATACACAACGCAGCCAGAATGCCAGTATAGCACCTACACACTCCCCATATACACAGCGCAGCTAGAATGCCAGTAGAGCACCTACACACTCCCCATATACACAGCGCAGCCAGAATGTCAGTATAACACCTACACAATCCCCATATACACAGCGCAGCCAGAATACTAGTACAGCACCTACACACTCCCCATATACACAGCGCAGCCAGAATGCCAGTATATCACCTGCACACTCCCCATATACACAGCGCAGCCAGAATGCCAGTATATCACCTACACAATCCCCATATACACAGCGCAGCCAGAATGCCAGTATAGCACCTACACACTCCCCATATACACAGTGCAGCCAGAATGCCAGTATATCACCTACACAATCCCCATATACACAGCGCAGCCAGAATGCCAGTATAGCACCTACACACTCCCCATATACACAGTGCAGCCAGTATATCACCTACACACTCCCCATATACACAGCGCAGCAAGAATGCCAGTATAGCACCTACACACTCCCCATATACACAGCGCAGCCAGAATGCCAGTATAGCACCTACACAATCCCCATATACACAGCGCAGCCAGAATGCCAGTATAGCACCTACACACTCCCCATATACACAGCGCAGCCAGAATGCCAGTATATCACCTACACAATCCCCATATACACAGCGCAGCCAGAATGCCAGTATAGCACCTACACACTCCCCATATATACAGCGCAGCTAGAATGCCAGTATAACACCTACACACTCCCCATATACACAACGCAGCCAGAATGCCAGTATAGCACCTACACAATCCCCATATACACAGCGCAGCCAGAATGCCAGTATTGCACCTACACACTCCCCATATACACAGCGCAGCCAGAATGCCAGTATAACACTTACACACTCCCCATATACACAGCGCAGCCAGAATGCTTGTATAGCACCTACACAATCCCCATATACACAGAGCAGCCAGAATACCAGTATAGCACCTACACAGTCCCCATATACACAGAGCAGCCAGAATGCCAGTATATCACCTACACACTCCCCATATACACAACGCAGCCAGAATGCCAGTATATCACCTACACAATCCCCATATACACAGCGCAGCCAGAATGCCAGTATAGCACCTACACACTCCCCATATATACAGCGCAGCTAGAATGCCAGTATAACACCTACACACTCCCCATATACACAACGCAGCCAGAATGCCAGTATAGCACCTACACAATCCCCATATACACAGCGCAGCCAGAATGCCAGTATTGCACCTACACACTCCCCATATACACAGCGCAGCCAGAATGCCAGTATAACACTTACACACTCCCCATATACACAGCGCAGCCAGAATGCTTGTATAGCACCTACACAATCCCCATATACACAGAGCAGCCAGAATACCAGTATAGCACCTACACAGTCCCCATATACACAGAGCAGCCAGAATGCCAGTATATCACCTACACACTCCCCATATACACAACGCAGCCAGAATGCCAGTATATCACCTACACACTCCCCATATACACAACGCAGCCAGAATGCCAGTATATCACCTACACAATCCCCATATACACAGCGCAGCCAGAATGCCAGTATAGCACCTACACACTCCCCATATATACAGCGCAGCTAGAATGCCAGTATAACACCTACACACTCCCCATATACACAGCGCAGACAGAATGCCGGAACAGCACCTACACACTCCCCATATACACAGCGCAGCCAGAATGCCAGTATAGCACCTACACAATCCCCATATACACAGCGCAGCCAGAATGCCAGTATAGCACCTACACACTCCCCATATACACAACGCAGCCAGAATGCCAGTATAGCACCTACACACTCCCCATATACACAGCGCAGCTAGAATGCCAGTAGAGCACCTACACACTCCCCATATACACAGCGCAGCCAGAATGCCAGTAGAGCACCTACACACTCCCCATATACACAGCGCAGCCAGAATGTCAGTATAACACCTACACAATCCCCATATACACAGCGCAGCCAGAATACTAGTACAGCACCTACACACTCCCCATATACACAGCGCAGCCAGAATGCCAGTATATCACCTGCACAATCCCCATATACACAGCGCAGCAAGAATGCCAGTATAGCACCTACACACTCCCCATATACACAGCCAGAATGCCAATATAGCACCTACACACTCCCCATATACACAGTGCAGCCAGAATGCCAGTATGTCACCTACACACTCCTCATATACACAGCACAGCCAGAATGCCAGTATAGCACCTACACACTCCCCATATACACAGCGCAGGCAGAATGCCAGTATTGCACCTACACACTCCCCATATACACAGCGCAGCCAGAATGCCAGTATATCACCTCACACTCCCCATATACACAGCGCAGCCAGAATGCCAGTATATAACCTACACAATCCCCATATACACAGCGCAGCCAGAATGCCAGTATAGCACCTACACACTCCCCGTATACATAGCGCAGCCAGAATGCCAGTATAGCACCTACACACTCCATATATACACAGCGCAGCCAGAACGCCAGTATAGCACCTACATACTACCCATATACACAGCGCAGCCAGAATGCCAGTATAGCACCTACACACTCCCCATATACACAGCGCAGCCAGAATGCCAGTATAGCACGTACACACTCCCCATATACACAGCGCAGCCAGAATGCCAGTATAGCACCTACACACTCCCCATATACACAGCGCAGCCAGAATGCCAGTATAGCACCTACACACTCCCCATATACACAGCGCAGCCAGAATGCCAGTATATCACCTACACACTCCCCATATACACAGCGCAGCCAGAATGCCAGTACAGCACCTACACAATCCCCATATACACAGTACAGCCAGAAAGCCAGTATAGCACCTACAAACTTCCCATATACACAGCGCAGCCAGAATGCCAGTACAGCACCTACACAATCCCCATATACACAGTACAGCCAGAAAGCCAGTATAGCACCTACAAACTCCCCATATGCACAGCGCAGCCAGAATGCCAGTATAGCACCTACAAAATCCCCATATACACAGCGCAGCCAGAATGCCAGTATATCACCTACACACTCCCCATATACACAGCGCAGCCAGAATGCCAGTATATCACCTACACACTCCCCATATACACAGCGCAGCAAGAATGCCAGTACAGCACCTACACAATACCCATATAGACAGCACAGCCAGAATGCCAGTATAGCAACTACACAGCCCCCATATACACCCCGCAGTCAGAATGCCAGTATAGCACCTACACACTCCCCATATACACAGCGCAGCCAGAATGCTTGTATAGCACCTACACAATCCCCATATACACAGAGCAGCCAGAATACCAGTATAGCATCTACACAGTCCCTATATACACAGAGCAGCCAGAATGCCAGTATATCACCTACACACTCCCCATATACACAGCACAGCCAGAATGCCAGTATATCACCTACACACTCCCCATATACACAGCGCAGACAGAATGCCAGAACAGCACCTACACACTCCCCATATACACAGCGCAGCCAGAATGCCAGTATATCACCTACACAATCCCCATATACACAGCGCAGCCAGAATGCCAGTATAGCACCTACACACTCCCCATATACACAACGCAGCCAGAATGCCAGTATAGCACCTACACACTCCCCATATACACAGCGCAGCTAGAATGCCAGTAGAGCACCTACACACTCCCCATATACACAGCGCAGCCAGAATGTCAGTATAACACCTACACAATCCCCATATACACAGCGCAGCCAGAATACTAGTACAGCACCTACACACTCCCCATATACACAGCGCAGCCAGAATGCCAGTATATCACCTGCACACTCCCCATATACACAGCGCAGCCAGAATGCCAGTATATCACCTACACAATCCCCATATAAACAGTGCAGCAAGAATGCCAGTATAGCACCTACACACTCCCCATATACACAGCGCAGCCAGAATGCCAGTATAGCACCTACACACTCCCCATATACACAGCGCAGCCAGAATGCTTGTATAGCACCTACACAATCCCCATATACACAGAGCAGCCAGAATACCAGTATAGCACCTACACAGTCCCCATATACACAGAGCAGCCAGAATGCCAGTATAGCACCTACACACTCCCCATATACACAGCGCAGCCAGAATGCCAGTATAGCAACTAGACAGCCCCCATATACACCCCGCAGTCAGAATGCCAGTATAGCACCTACACACTCCCCATATACACAGCGCAGCCAGAATGCTTGTATAGCACCTACACAATCCCCATATACACAGAGCAGCCAGAATACCAGTATAGCACCTACACAGTCCCCATATACACAGAGCAGCCAGAATGCCAGTATATCACCTACACAATCCCCATATACACAGCGCAGCCAGAATGCCAGTATAGCACCTACACACTCCCCATATACACAGCACAGCCAGAATGCCAGTATAGCACCTACACACTCCCCATATACACAGCGCAGGCAGAATGCCAGTATTGCACCTACACACTCCCCATATACACAGCGCAGCCAGAATGCCAGTATATCACCTCACACTCCCCATATACACAGCGCAGCCAGAATGCCAGTATATAACCTACACAATCCCCATATACACAGCGCAGCCAGAATGCCAGTATAGCACCTACACACTCCCCATATACATAGCGCAGCCAGAATGCCAGTATAGCACCTACACACTCCATATATACACAGCGCAGCCAGAACGCCAGTATAGCACCTACATACTACCCATATACACAGCGCAGCCAGAATGCCAGTATAGCACCTACACACTCCCCATATACACAGCGCAGCCAGAATGCCAGTATAGCACCTACACACTCCCCATACACAGCGCAGCCAGAATGCCAGTATAGCACCTACACACTCCCCATATACACAGCGCAGCCAGAATGCCAGTATAGCACCTACACACTCCCCATATACACAGCGCAGCCAGAATGCCAGTATATCACCTACACACTCCCCATATACACAGCGCAGCCAGAATGCCAGTACAGCACCTACACAATCCCCATATACACAGTACAGCCAGAAAGCCAGTATAGCACCTACAAACTTCCCATATACACAGCGCAGCCAGAATGCCAGTACAGCACCTACACAATCCCCATATACACAGTACAGCCAGAAAGCCAGTATAGCACCTACAAACTCCCCATATGCACAGCGCAGCCAGAATGCCAGTATAGCACCTACAAAATCCCCATATACACAGCACAGCCAGTATAGCACCTACACAGTCCCCATATACACAGAGCAGCCAGAATGCCAGTATAGCACCTACACACTCCCCATATACACAGCGCAGCCAGAATGCCAGTATAGCAACTAGACAGCCCCCATATACACCCCGCAGTCAGAATGCCAGTATAGCACCTACACACTCCCCATATACACAGCGCAGCCAGAATGCTTGTATAGCACCTACACAATCCCCATATACACAGAGCAGCCAGAATACCAGTATAGCACCTACACAGTCCCCATATACACAGAGCAGCAAGAATGCCAGTATATCACCTACACAATCCCCATATACACAGCGCAGCCAGAATGCCAGTATAGCACCTACACACTCCCCATATACACAGTGCAGCCAGAATGCCAGTATATCACCTACACACTCCCCATATACACAGCGCAGCAAGAATGCCAGTATAGCACCTACACACTCCCCATATACACAGCGCAGCCAGAATGCCAGTATAGCACCTACACAATCCCCATATACACAGCGCAGCCAGAATGCCAGTATAGCACCTACACACTCCCCATATACACAGCGCAGCCAGAATGCCAGTATATCACCTACACAATCCCCATATACACAGCACAGCCAGAATGCCAGTATAGCACCTACACACTCCCCATATACACAGCGCAGCTAGAATGCCAGTAGAGCACCTACACACTCCCCATATACACAGCGCAGCCAGAATGCCAGTAGAGCACCTACACACTCCCCATATACACAGCGCAGCCAGAATGTCAGTATAACACCTACACAATCCCCATATACACAGCGCAGCCAGAATACTAGTACAGCACCTACACACTCCCCATATACACAGCGCAGCCAGAATGCCAGTATATCACCTGCACAATCCCCATATACACAGCGCAGCAAGAATGCCAGTATAGCACCTACACACTCCCCATATACACAGCCAGAATGCCAATATAGCACCTACACACTCCCCATATACACAGCGCAGCCAGAATGCCAGTATGTCACCTACACACTCCCCATATACACAGCACAGCCAGAATGCCAGTATAGCACCTACACACTCCCCATATACACAGCGCAGGCAGAATGCCAGTATTGCACCTACACACTCCCCATATACACAGCGCAGCCAGAATGCCAGTATATCACCTCACACTCCCCATATACACAGCGCAGCCAGAATGCCAGTATATAACCTACACAATCCCCATATACACAGCGCAGCCAGAATGCCAGTATAGCACCTACACACTCCCCGTATACATAGCGCAGCCAGAATGCCAGTATAGCACCTACACACTCCATATATACACAGCGCAGCCAGAACGCCAGTATAGCACCTACATACTACCCATATACACAGCGCAGCCAGAATGCCAGTATAGCACCTACACACTCCCCATATACACAGCGCAGCCAGAATGCCAGTATAGCACCTACACACTCCCCATATACACAGCGCACCCAGAATGCCAGTATAGCACCTACACACTCCCCATATACACAGCGCAGCCAGAATGCCAGTATATCACCTACACACTCCCCATATACACAGCGCAGCCAGAATGCCAGTACAGCACCTACACAATCCCCATATACACAGTACAGCCAGAAAGCCAGTATAGCACCTACAAACTTCCCATATACACAGCGCAGCCAGAATGCCAGTACAGCACCTACACAATCCCCATATACACAGTACAGCCAGAAAGCCAGTATAGCACCTACAAACTCCCCATATGCACAGCGCAGCCAGAATGCCAGTATAGCACCTACAAAATCCCCATATACACAGCGCAGCCAGAATAGCACCTACACACTCCCCATATACACAGCGTAGCCAGAATGCCACTATAACACCTACACAATTTCCATATACACAGCGCAGCCAGAATGCCAGTATATCACCTACACACTCCCCATATACACAGCGCAGCCAGAATGCCAGTATATCACCTACACACTCCCCATATACACAGCGCAGCAAGAATGCCAGTACAGCACCTACACAATCCCCATATAGACAGCACAGCCAGAATGCCAGTATAGCAACTACACAGCCCCCATATACACCCCGCAGTCAGAATGCCAGTATAGCACCTACACACTCCCCATATACACAGCGCAGCCAGAATGCCAGTATATCACCTACACACTCCCCATATACACAGCGCAGCCAGAATGCCAGTATAGCACCTACACACTCCCCATATACACAATGCAGCCAGAATGCCAGTATAGCACCTACACACTCCCCATATACACAGCGCAGCTAGAATGCCAGTAGAGCACCTACACACTCCCCATATACACAGCGCAGCCAGAATGTCAGTATAACACCTACACAATCCCCATATACACAGCGCAGCCAGAATACTAGTACAGCACCTACACACTCCCCATATACACAGCGCAGCCAGAATGCCAGTATATCACCTGCACACTCCCCATATACACAGCGCAGCCAGAATGCCAGTATATCACCTACACAATCCCCATATACACAGTGCAGCAAGAATGCCAGTATAGCACCTACACACTCCCCATATACACAGCACAGCCAGAATGCCAATATAGCACCTACACACTCCCCATATACACAGCGCAGCCAGAATGCCAGTATAGCACCTACACACTCCCCATATACACAGCGCAGCCAGAATGCTTGTATAGCACCTACACAATCCCCATATACACAGAGCAGCCAGAATACCAGTATAGCACCTACACACTCCCCATATACACAGCACAGCCAGAATGCCAGTATAGCAACTAGACAGCCCCCATATACACCCCGCAGTCAGAATGCCAGTATAGCACCTACACACTCCCCATATACACAGCGCAGCCAGAATGCTTGTATAGCACCTACACAATCCCCATATACACAGAGCAGCCAGAATACCAGTATAGCACCTACACAGTCCCCATATACACAGAGCAGCCAGAATGCCAGTATATCACCTACACAATCCCCATATACACAGCGCAGCCAGAATGCCAGTATAGCACCTACACACTCCCCATATACACAGCGCAGCCAGAATGCCAGTATAGCACCTACACACTCCCCATATACACAGCGCAGCAAGAATGCCAGTATAGCACCTACACACTCCCCATATACACAGCGCAGCCAGAATGCCAGTATAGCACCTACACAATCCCCATATACACAGCGCAGCCAGAATGCCAGTATAGCACCTACACACTCCCCATATACACAGCGCAGCCAGAATGCCAGTATATCACCTACACAATCCCCATATACACAGCGCAGCCAGAATGCCAGTATAGCACCTACACAATCCCCATATACACAGCACAGCCAAAATGCCAGTATAGCAGCTACACAGCCCCCATATACACAGAGAAGCCAGAATGTCAGTATATCACCTACACACTCCCCATATACACAGCGCAGCCAGAATGCCAGTATAGCACCTACACACTCCCCATATACACAGCGCAGCCAGAAAGCCAGTATAGCACCTACAAACTTCCCATATACACAGCGCAGCCAGAATGCCAGTACAGCACCTACACAATCCCCATATACACAGTACAGCCAGAAAGCCAGTATAGCACCTACAAACTTCCCATATACACAGCGCAGCCAGAATGCCAGTATAGCACCTACACACTCCCCATATGCACAGCGCAGCCAGAATGCCAGTATAGCACCTACAAAATTCCCATATACACAGCGCAGCCAGAATAGCACCTACACACTCCCCATATACACAGCGTAGCCAGAATGCCACTATAACACCTACACAATTTCATATACACAGCGCAGCCAAAATGCCAGTATATCACCTACACACTCCCCATATACACAGCGCAGCCAGAATGCCAGTATATCACCTACACACTCCTCATATACACAACGCAGCCAGAATGCCAGTATAGCACCTACACACTCCCCATATACACAGCGCAGCCAGAATGCCAGTATAGCAACTAGACAGCCCCCATATACACCCCGCAGTCAGAATGCCAGTATAGCACCTACACACTCCCCATATACACAGCGCAGCCAGAATGCTTGTATAGCACCTACACAATCCCCATATACACAGAGCAGCCAGAATACCAGTATAGCACCTACACAGTCCCCATATACACAGAGCAGCCAGAATGCCAGTATATCACCTACACAATCCCCATATACACAGCGCAGCCAGAATGCCAGTATAGCACCTACACACTCCCCATATACACAGTGCAGCCAGAATGCCAGTATATCACCTACACACTCCCCATATACACAGCGCAGCAAGAATGCCAGTATAGCACCTACACACTCCCTATATACACAGCGCAGCCAGAATGTCAGTATAACACCTACACAATCCCCATATACACAGCGCAGCCAGAATACTAGTACAGCACCTACACACTCCCCATATACACAGTGCAGCAAGAATGCCAGTATAGCACCCACACACTACCCATATACACAGCACAGCCAGAATGCCAATATAGCACCTACACACTCCCCATATACACAGCGCAGCCAGAATGCCAGTATAGCACCTACACACTCCCCATATACACAGCGCAGCCAGAATGCTTGTATAGCACCTACACAATCCCAATATACACAGAGCAGCCAGAATACCAGTATAGCACCTACACAGTCCCCATATACACAGAGCAGCCAGAATGCCAGTATAGCACCTACACACTCCCCATATACACAGCGCAGCCAGAATGCCAGTATAGCAACTAGACAGCCCCCATATACACCCCGCAGTCAGAATGCCAGTATAGCACCTACACACTCCCCATATACACAGCGCAGCCAGAATGCTTGTATAGCACCTACACAATCCCCATATACACAGAGCAGCCAGAATACCAGTATAGCACCTACACAGTCCCCATATACACAGAGCAGCCAGAATGCCAGTATATCACCTACACACTCCCCATATACACAGCGCAGCAAGAATGCCAGTATAGCACCTACACACTCCCTATATACACAGCGCAGCTAGAATGCCAGTAGAGCACCTACACAATCCCCATATACACAGCGCAGCCAAAATGCCAGTATAGCACCTACACACTCCCCATATACACAGCGCAGCCAGAATGCCAGTATATCACCTACACAATCCCCATATACACAGCGCAGCCAGAATGCCAGTATAGCACCTACACACTCCCCATATATACAGCGCAGCTAGAATGCCAGTATAACACCTACACACTCCCCATATACACAGCGCAGACAGAATGCCGGAACAGCACCTACACACTCCCCATATACACAGCGCAGCCAGAATGCCAGTATAGCACCTACACAATCCCCATATACACAGCGCAGCCAGAATGCCAGTATAGCACCTACACAATCCCCATATACACAGCACAGCCAAAATGCCAGTATAGCAGCTACACAGCCCCCATATACACAGAGAAGCCAGAATGTCAGTATATCACCTACACACTCCCCATATACACAGCGCAGACAGAATGCCAGAACAGCACCTACACACTCCCCATATACACAGCGCAGCCAGAATGCCAGTACATCACCTACACACAGCACAGCCAGAATGCCAGTATAGCACCTACACACTCCCCATATACACAGCGCAGCCAGAATACCAGTATAGCACCTACACACTCCCCATATACACAGCGCAGCCAGAATGCTATTATAGCACCTACACAGTCCCCATATACACAGCACAGCCAGAATGCCAGTACATCACCTACACACAGCACAGCCAGAATGCCAGTATAGCACCTACACACTCCCCATATACACAGCGCAGCCAGAATACCAGTATAGCACCTACACACTCCCCATATACACAGCGCAGCCAGAATGCCAGTATATCACCTACACACTCCCCATATACATAGTGCAGCCAGAATGCAAGTATATCGCCTACACAGTCCCCATATACACAGCGCAGCTAGAATGCCAGAATAGCACCTACACAGTCCCCATATACACAGCGCAGCCAGAATGCCAGAACAGCACCTACACACTCCCCATATACACAGCGCAGCCAGAATGCCAGTATATCACCTACACAATCCCCATATACACAGCGCAGCCAGAATGCCAGTATAGCACCTACACACTCCCCATATACACAACGCAGCCAGAATGCCAGTATAGCACCTACACACTCCCCATATACACAGCGCAGCCAGAATGCCAGTATAGCAACTAGACAGCCCCCATATACACCCCGCAGTCAGAATGCCAGTATAGCACCTACACACTCCCCATATACACAGCGCAGCCAGAATGCTTGTATAGCACCTACACAATCCCCATATACACAGAGCAGCCAGAATACCAGTATAGCACCTACACAGTCCCCATATACACAGAGCAGCCAGAATGCCAGTATATCACCTACACAATCCCCATATACACAGCGCAGCCAGAATGCCAGTATAGCACCTACACACTCCCCATATACACAGCGCAGCCAGAATGCCAGTATAGCACCTACACACTCCCTATATACACAGCGCAGCCAGAATGCCAGTATAGCACCTACACAATCCCCATATACACAGCGCAGCCAGAATGCCAGTATAGCACCTACACACTCCCCATATACACAGCGCAGCCAGAATGCCAGTATATCACCTACACAATCCCCATATACACAGCGCAGCCAGAATGCCAGTATAGCACCTACACACTCCCCATATATACAGCGCAGCTAGAATGCCAGTATAACACCTACACACTCCCCATATACACAGCGCAGACAGAATGCCGGAACAGCACCTACACACTCCCCATATACACAGCGCAGCCAGAATGCCAGTATAGCACCTACACAATCCCCATATACACAGCACAGCCAAAATGCCAGTATAGCAGCTACACAGCCCCCATATACACAGAGAAGCCAGAATGTCAGTATATCACCTACACACTCCCCATATACACAGCGCAGACAGAATGCCAGAACAGCACCTACACACTCCCCATATACACAGCGCAGCCAGAATGCCAGTACATCACCTACACACAGCACAGCCAGAATGCCAGTATAGCACCTACACACTCCCCATATACACAGCGCAGCCAGAATACCAGTATAGCACCTACACACTCCCCATATACACAGCGCAGCCAGAATGCTATTATAGCACCTACACAGTCCCCATATACACAGCACAGCCAGAATGCCAGTATAGCACCTACACACTCCCCATATACACAGCGCAGCCAGAATACCAGTATAGCACCTACACACTCCCCATATACACAGCGCAGCCAGAATGCCAGTATATCACCTACACACTCCCCATATACATAGTGCAGCCAGAATGCAAGTATATCGCCTACACAGTCCCCATATACACAGCGCAGCTAGAATGCCAGAATAGCACCTACACAGTCCCCATATACACAGCGCAGCCAGAATGCCAGTATAGCACCTACACACTCCCCATATACACAGCGCAGCCAGAATGCCAGTACATCACCTACACACAGCACAGCCAGAATGCCAGTATAGCACCTACACACTCCCCATATACACAGAGCAGCCAGAATGCCAGTATAGCACCTACACAGTCCCCATATACACAGCGCAGCCAGAATGCCAGTATATCACCTACACACTCCCCATATACACAGCGCAGCCAGAATGCCAGTATAGCACCTACACAGTCCCCATATACACAGCGCAGCCAGAATGCCAGTATAGCACCTACACACTCCCCATATACACAGCGCAGCCAGAATGCCAGTATAGCACCTACACAGTCCCCATATACACAGCGCAGCTAGAATGCCAGTATAGCACCTACACACTCCCCATATACACAGCGCAGCCAGAATGCCAGTATAGCACCTACACACTCCCCATATACACAGCGCAGCCAGAATGCCAGTATAGCACCTACACACTCCCCATATACACAGCACAGCCAGAATGCCAGTATAGCACCTACACAGTCCCCATATACACAGCGCAGCCAGAATGCCAGTATAGCACCTACACAGTCCCCATATACACAGCGCAGCCAGAATGCCAGTATAACACCTACACACTCCCCATATACACAGCGCAGCCAGAATGCCAGTATATAACCTACACACTCCCCATATACACAGTGCAGCCAGAATGCCAGTACAGCACCTACACACTCCCCATATACACTGCGCAGCCAGAATACCAGTATAGTACCTAACCTGTGTGCGGTGCATTCTCCTGTAACCTGTGTGCGGAGCATCGTCCCTGTAACCTGTGTGCGGAGCATCGGCCCTGTAATCTGTGTGCGGAGCATCGTCCCTGTAACCTGTGTGCGGAGCATTATCCCTGTAACCTGTGTGCGGAGCATTATCCCTGTAACCTGTGTGCAGAGCATTATCCCTGTAACCTGTGTGCGGAGCATTATCCCTGTAACCTGTGTGCGGAGCATTGTCCCTGTAACCTGTGTGCAGAGCATTGGATAAAGTAACAGGAGACAGAAAGCATGACATCAATATAATAACCAGAGCAAGATGTGACAGCTGGGGGCCACAAGGGCCCAGGGTGAGCAGCAGAGTGTTTTTATATATATATATATATATATATATATATATATATATACACACACACATACTGTACATGACACACACACACACACACACACACACACATATATATATATATATATATATATATATATATATACACAGATGTGTGTGTATATAGATAGATAGACATGTATTGTCCACTTGACATACAGCAGGGCAGGGGAGCAGGGTAGGGGTAGAAGAGCAGGGTAGGAGCAGGGGCAGGAGCTCGGGGTGGGTGACAGTAGCCGGTCAGGGCCCCGGGCAGCAGCCGGTCTCCTCACACCGGCCCCCCGCTCCTCCCCGGGGCCCGCACTCCCCTCACACGGACGCCTGTGGGCTGCAGGGCGAGGAAGGGCTACACCCGCTGTCCCCGGCCTAGTGAGGCCTCCGCATCCCCGGCCTCGCGTAGCTCCCCAGGCCGCCCCAGGCGCGCCGGCAGCCGGCCCCGCTGTAGCACTCCAGGCCGGGGATGAGGTGCGGGCCCTGTGCTGTGCGCTTACCTGTGCGAGCTGCCAGTGCTCTCCCCCCTCCTCTGTGTGGCTGCTGTCAGATGCCGGCTACTCAGGACCGGGGGACGCTGCTGCTGCCGCCGCCTCTCTGGGTCTCCTCCTCCCGCACAGGCGGCGGCTGCACGATCCCAGGCACCGGGCGGGCGGGGGGAGGAGGTCACCAGCAGGGGCAGCAGTGACGGGGCGGCGGCGGGGGCTGTGTCCTCCAGCAGCGGCGGCGGCGGCACCGGGGGAAGGCTGGGCACCAGCAGCAGCAGCGGCCGCCTCCTACAGCACCACTACCGGCGCACAGGGGACATAGCAGCCGCCGCTGCCCGGGGGTGACCGCAGTGTGTGCCCGGGACCAAAAGAGTGCTCACTCCGTGCTGTATATACTGCTCCCCTCATGTGTACAGCCAGGGCACACCGTCACCCAGTCCCCTCATGTGTACACCTAGTCCCCCTCATGTGTACAGCCGGGGCACACCGTCACCCAGTCCCCTCATGTGTACAGCCAGGGCACACCGTCACCCAGTCCCCTCATGTGTACACCTAGTCCCCCTCATGTGTACAGCCAGGGCACACCGTCACCCAGTCCCCTCATGTGTACACCTAGTCCCCCTCATGTGTACAGCCGGGGCACACCGTCACCCAGTCCCCTCGTGTACAGCCAGGGCACACCGTCACCCAGTCCCCTCATGTGTACACCTAGTCCCCCTCATGTGTACAGCCGGGGCACACCGTCACCCAGTCCCCTCATGTGTACAGCCGGGGCACACCGTCACTCAGTCCCTCATGTGTACATCCGGGGCACACCGTCACTCAGTCCCTCATGTGTACAGTCGGGGCACACCGTCACTCAGTCCCTCATGTGGACAGCCGGGGCACCCCGTCACTCAGTCCCTCATGTGGACAGCCGGGGCACACCGTCACCCAGTCCCTCATGTGTACAGCTGGGGCACACCGTCACCTAGTCCCCCCATGTGTACAGCCAGGGCACACCGTCAACCAGTCCCCTCATGTGTACAGCCGGGGCACACCGTCACCCAGTCCCTCATGTGTACAGCCGGGGCACACCGTCACCCAGTCCCTCATGTATACAGCCGGGGCACACCGTCACCTAGTCCCCTCATGTGTACAGCCAAGGCACACCGTCACCTAGTCCCCCCCATGTGTACAGCTGGGGCACACCGTCACCTAGTCCCCTCATGTGTACAGCCAGGGCACACCGTCACCTAGTCCCCCCCATGTGTACAGCTTGGGCACACCGTCACCTAGTCCCCTCATGTGTACACCTAGTCCTCCCCATGTGTACAGCCGGGGCACACTGTCACCTAGTCCCCCCTATGTGTGCAGCTGGGGCACACCGCCACCTAGTCCCCTCATGTGTACAGCCGGGGCACACCGTCACCCAGTCCCCTCATGTGTACAGCCGGTGCACACCGTCACCTAGTCCCCTCATGTGTACAGCCGGGGCACACCATCACCTAGTCCATGTGTACAGGCGGGGCACACCGTCACCTAGTCCCCGCATGTGTACAGCCGGGGCACACCGTCACCTAGTCCCCCCCCCATGTGTACAGCCGGGGCACACCGTCACCAAGTCCCCCATGTGTACAGGCGGAGCACACCGTCACCTAGTCCCCTCATGTGTACAGCCGGGGCACACCGTCACCTAGTCCCCACATGTGTACAGCCGGGGCACACCGTCACCTAGTCCCCCCATGTGTACAGCCGGGGCACACCGTCACCCAGTCCCCTCATGTGTACAGCCGGGGCACACCGTCACCCAGTCCCCTCATGTGTACACCTAGTCCCCCTCATGTGTACAGCCGGGGCACACCGTCACCCAGTCCCCTCATGTGTACAGCCAGGGCACACCGTCACCCAGTCCCCTCATGTGTACAGCCGGGGGAAATCCGTCACCCAGTCCCCTCATGTGTACAGCCAGGGCACACCGTCACCCAGTCCCCTCATGTGTACAGCCGGGGCACACCATCACTCAGTCCCTCATGTGTACAGCCGGGGCACACCGTTACTCAGTCCCTCATGTGGACAGCCGGGGCACACCGTCACCCAGTCCCTCATGTGTACAGCCGGGGCACACCGTCACTCAGTCCCTCATGTGGACAGCCGGGGCACACCGTCACCCAGTCCCTCATGTGTACAGCTGGGGCACACCGTCACCTAGTCCCCCCATGTGTACAGCCGGGGCACACCGTCACCCAGTCCCCTCATGTGTACAGCCGGGGCACACCGTCACCCAGTCCCTCATGTGTACAGCCGGGGCACACCGTCACCCAGTCCCTCATGTGTACAGCCGGGGCACACCGTCACCCAGTCCCTCATGTATACAGCCGGGGCACACCGTCACCTAGTCCCCTCATGTGTACAGCCGAGGCACACCGTCACCTAGTCCCCCCCATGTGTACAGCTGGGGCACACCGTCACCTAGTCCCCCCCATGTGTACAGCTGGGGCACACCGTCACCTAGTCCCCTCATGTGTACAGCTTGGGCACACCGTCACCTAGTCCCCTCATGTGTACACCTAGTCCTCCCCATGTGTACAGCCCGGGCACACCGTCACCTAGTCCCCCCCATGTGTGCAGATGGGGCACACCGCCACCTAGTCCCCTCATGTGTACAGCCGGGGCACACCGTCACCCAGTCCCCTCATGTGTACAGGCGGGGCACACCGTCACTTAGTCCCCGCATGTGTACAGCCGGGGCACACCGTCACCTAGTCCCCCCATGTGTACAGCCGGGGCACACCGTCACCAAGTCCCCCCATGTGTACAGCCGGGGCACACCGTCACTTAGTCCCCGCATGTGTACAGCCGGGGCACACCGTCACCTAGTCCCCGCATGTGTACAGCCGGGGCACACCGTCACCTAGTCCCCCCATGTGTACAGCCGGGGCACACCGTCACTTAGTCCCCGCATGTGTACAGCCGGGGCACACCGTCACCTAGTCCCCTCATGTGTACAGCCGGGGCACACCGTCACCTAGTCCCCACATGTGTACAGCCGGGGCACACCGTCACCTAGTCCTCCCATGTGTACAGCCGGGGCACACCGTCACCTAGTCCCCTCATGTGTACAGCCGGGGCACACCGTCACCTGGTCCCCCCATGTGTACAGCTGGGGTGACGGGCAGCGGGCACACTGTCACCTAGTCCCCTTGTATAGTGACGGACAGTGGTGTGTGGAAGCCACCAAGATACCGGATAATTGACACTTGTACATATAGCAAGTCACCAGCTAGGACAGTTACCATACCACTTCCTATGCAAAAAGTGTCTCACAAACTATTTTCAAGGCCTTTTTAGAAACAAAATACCTTGTACTTTCCTCATAAGTGCCGTATCCATCAGTCCATCATTCTCCAACTGCGCACTGCGCAGCGATAGAACATATGACACATTATTAAACATATTTTAAATATCTGGTGCCTAGCACCCACCAGAGCCGGATTAAGGGGGGTGCCCCGGGGGTCAGTGCCCCGGGCCCCCCTGTTTTAAGGTGCCCCACGGCCGAAGCTCTGCACCGATCTACAGGTTGCCGGGGCAGGAGGGATCCACGCTGTGAATGCGGCTTCCTCCCCCCTCCTCTCGGGCAGCATGGTCGGGGACTGAGTCAAGCAATCTCCAGCCTTCGCTGCTGCCAGGAGAGATGCTGTTGGCGGCAGAGGCTGGAGATTGCTTGACTCAGTCCCCGACCGTGCTGCCCGAGAGGAGGGGGGAGGAAGCCGCATGCACAGCCGCACTCCTCCCCCGGCAGCGTGGATCCCTCATACCCCGGGGGCTTGGTGTCTTCTCTTCTCCCCCTGCTGCAGCGCGGCTCCCGTTGCCTGTGACCGCGGGAGGTGAGCAGCGGGGTGGAGGGGGGGGGGGGGTAACTTTTGGGGCTGGTGGTCCACTTGGGGGGCCCTGCTGTCTTTGGTGCCCCGGGCCCCCCGAGGGCTTAATCCGGCCCTGGGCCCTGCCATACAGTGTCACACCATTCCATGGTCACACAGGGGAAATCCAGGATGTATTGTGACCGGTGTACAGCGTGCAGCTAGGCCCTGCCATACAGTGTCACACCATTCCATGGTCACACAGGGGAAATCCGGGATGTATTGTGACCGGTGTACAACGTGCAGCTAGGCCCTGCCATACAGTGTCACACCATTCCATGGTCACACAGGGAAAATCCAGGATGTATTGTGACCGGTGTACAACGTGCTAGCTAGGCCCTGCCATACAGTGTCACACCATTCCATGGTCACACAGGGGAAATCCGGGATGTATTGTGACCGGTGTACAACGTGCTAGCTAGGCCCTGCCATACAGTGTCACACCATTCCATGGTCACACAGGGGAAATCCGGGATGTATTGTGACTGGTGTACAACGTGCTAGCTAGGCCCTGCCATACAGTGTCACACCATTCCATGGTCACACAGGGGAAATCCAGGATGTAATGTGACTGGAATACAATGTGCTAGCTAGGCCCTGCCATACAGTGTCACACCATTCCATGGTCACACAGGGGAAATCCAGGATGTAATGTGACTGGTATACAATGTGCTAGCTAGGCCCTGCCATACAGTGTCACACCATTCCATGGTCACACAGGGGAAATCCAGGATGTAATGTGACTGGTATACAATGTGCTAGCTAGGCCCTGCCATACAGTGTCACACCATTCCATGGTCACACAGGGGAAATCCGGGATGTATTGTGACTGGTATACAACGTGCTAGCTAGGCCCTGCCATACAGAGTCACACCATTCCATGGTCACACAGGGGAAATCCGGGATGTATTGTGACCGGTGTACAACGTGCTAGCTAGGCCCTGCCATACAGTGTCACACCATTCTATGGTCACACAGGGGAAATCCGGGATGCATTGTGACTGGTATACAATGTGCTAGCTAGGCCCTGCCATACAGTGTCACACCATTCTATGGTCACACAGGGGAAATCCAGGATGTATTGTGACTGGTATACAATGTGCTAGCTAGGCCCTGCCATACAGTGTCACACCATTCCATGGTCACACAGGGGAAATCCAGGATGTAATGTGACTGGTATACAATGTGCTAGCTAGGCCCTGCCATACAGTGTCACACCATTCCATGGTCACACAGGGGAAATCCAGGATGTAATGTGACTGGTATACAATGTGCTAGCTAGGCCCTGCCATACAGTGTCACACCATTCCATGGTCACACAGGGGAAATCCGGGATGTATTGTGACTGGTGTACAACGTGCTAGCTAGGCCCTGCCATACAGAGTCACACCATTCCATGGTCACACAGGGGAAATCCAGGATGTATTGTGACTGGTGTACAACGTGCTAGCTAGGCCCTGCCATACAGTGTCACACCATTCCATGGTCACACAGGGGAAATCCGGGATGTATTGTGACTGGTGTACAACGTGCTAGCTAGGCCCTGCCATACAGTGTCACACCATTCCATGGTCACACAGGGGAAATCCGGGATGTATTGTGACTGGTGTACAACGTGCTAGCTAGGCCCTGCCATACAGTGTCACACCATTCCATGGTCACACAGGGGAAATCCAGGATGTATTGTGACTGGTGTACAACGTGCTAGCTAGGCCCTGCCATACAGTGTCGCACCATTCCATGGTCACACAGGGGAAATCAAGGATGTATTGTGACTGGTGTACAACGTGCTAGCTAGGCCCTGCCATACAGTGTCGCACCATTCCATGATAACACAGGGGAAATCTGGGATGTATTGTGACTGGTGTACAACGTGCTAGCTAGGCCCTGCAATACAGTGTCACACCATTCCATGGTCACACAGGGGAAATCCGGGATGTATTGTGACTGGTGTACAACGTGCTGGCTAGGCCCTGCCATACAGTGTCACACCATTCCATGGTCACACAGGGGAAATCCAGGATGTAATGTGACTGGTGTACAACGTGCTAGCTAGGCCCTGTCATACAGTGTCACACCATTCCATGGTCACACAGGGGAAATCCAGGATGTATTGTGACCGGTGTACAACGTGCTAGCTAGGCCCTGCCATACAGTGTCACACCATTCCATGGTCACACAGGGGAAATCCGGGATGTATTGTGACCAGTGTACAACGTGCTAGCTAGGCCCTGCCATACAGTGTCACACCATTCCATGGTCACACAGGGGAAATCCAGGATGTATTGTGACCGGTGTACAACGTGCTAGCTAGGCCCTGCCATACAGTGTCACACCATTCCATGGTCACACAGGGGAAATCCGGGATGTATTGTGACCGGTGTACAACGTGCTAGCTAGGCCCTGCCATACAGTGTCACACCATTCCATGGTCACACAGGGGAAATCCGGGATGTATTGTGACCGGTGTACAACGTGCTAGCTAGGCCCTGCCATACAGTGTCACACCATTCCATGGTCACACAGGGGAAATCCGGGATGTATTGTGACCGGTGTACAACGTGCTAGCTAGGCCCTGCCAGAGCCGGATTAAGGGGGGTGCCCCGGGGGTCAGTGCCCCGGGCCCCCCTGTTTTAAGGTGCCCCACGGCCGAAGCTCTGCACCGATCTACAGGTTGCCGGGGCAGGAGGGATCCACGCTGTGAATGCGGCTTCCTCCCCCCTCCTCTCGGGCAGCATGGTCGGGGACTGAGTCAAGCAATCTCCAGCCTTCGCTGCTGCCAGGAGAGATGCTGTTGGCGGCAGAGGCTGGAGATTGCTTGACTCAGTCCCCGACCGTGCTGCCCGAGAGGAGGGGGGAGGAAGCCGCATGCACAGCCGCACTCCTCCCCCGGCAGCATGGATCCCTCATACCCCGGCAGCCTGGTGTCTTCTCTTCTCCCCCTGCTGCAGCGCGGCTCCCGTTGCCTGTGACCGCGGGAGGTGAGCAGTGGGGTGGAGGGGGGGGGGGGGTAACTGTTGGGGCTGGTGGTCCACTTGGGGGGCCCTGCTGTCTTTGGTGCCCCGGGCCCCCCGAGGGCTTAATCCGGCCCTGGCACCCACAATACATTTAAAGATGGCGCCTAGCGCCAGTGCACAGTTTAAAAGTGGCGTCAAGCGCCCATTGTCCTCCTAATGGCGCCGGGCACTAGGGGTTAACCCCTTCAGTGCCACGGCCGCCATTGTCCATGTGGCCACCAGGGCTGTCCGGCCACCCCCCCACCCCCCCCACCCCCAATTCAAGCGGGAAAACCAGGGAGCCATGTCACAATGATTTGGCTCCTGGTCCCTAGGGGGTGTAGGCTCCGGCCTAAACAGTTCATCCATAGTGCAGTGGGCCTCTCTTCGTGGGTGCACAATGTTCAAATAGTCCACCTGAAGTCCAAGTTCAAGGCTCCACCACAAAAGTCTGTCCGATTTCCCCAAGGTAGGTTGCAGCCACCCAAACGGGTGGTAAGTCACCACTGGTGGGGGCCAGTTACACAAGCAAAGTGAAAACTGGTCCACTGTACACAAAAGTGCCACCCAAGGTGTCCCAATTGTGGCATTTCCCACCTCCCACCATAGCAGTGTTCTGCTCAAACAGGCCACAGGTTGCTCCCGCCCATATGGCTCCTCCTGGCTCGGTACTGCTCCCAGTCCATGCAGTGGCGCAGTAGTTCGTACCACACAGTCCTGGCCAAGAATGTGCGCCATCAGCACTGGAGCGGGTACCAGAACCTCCTTTAATGACTAGGATGTCAACTCGCAAGCGGGTGCAAAGTCCACTGACTTGGTAATGCCCTTCCTAGCCATCTCTGTAAAGGGGTTCACTACAGGACTAAAGTCAATGACAACGTGTCCGTAGGGCCTTACAGGTTCTAAGGTCAGTACCTGTCTGGGTGATGTGGGCCGGGGACAGCCTCTGCTTTGGGCCTACCCCTGTCTCCTCCCACATGGTGCCCCAGGCACTGCACATCCGTCATTCCTATCTGGCAACTGTCTGTCCTCCAATCCTCCTCTGTCGACCTATGACTTGGGAAACCTACCCTGTCACCTAGGTCTGCTCTTTCCTCCTCGTCCGCTACCTTTGCCACAGTGATGGCGGCAAGACCACCAGCCTCTGGATCCTGTGTGACATCCACTACAGGGAGGCTGCATGTCTTCCCCGATCTACTGCGCATAGGCAGGGGACCTGCCAGGGTCGGACTGGCCCACAGGGATAGAGGGGAAACCACCGGTGGGCCCCACTGCCTGGGGCCCCACCTCCTGCTCTAATGATCAGGTTCCAGAGTGTGTTCTTGAATTATACATTAAACATACAGTATGTTACCTTATAATGCGCAGGACTATAATGTATTCTCCACAGTGCATTGCCAATATTTATCTGGTACATTATCATGCACGCACTAGCAGTATTTATATATTTGTCAAGGGGCCCAGCCCATGCACTCCCTAATGGTTAGGCAATAGAATGTACTGGCTGGCCACACCCCCTCTGGAGACTGACCACACCCCTAAACATGGGCCCCTACCATTGCATTCCCCGGTGGGCCCTTGTTGCCCCAGTCCGACACTGGGACCTGCTATGTCCACAGCAACTTGCTGCAAGGGTTCTCCTATGGGCAGAGGCCCAGAGACAACACAACCGCTGGAGTGCCCCAGCTGCCAACACATGGCACCAGCCTTACAGTTGGTCTGGACGTCATCCGACATTCCAGACCAGGGTAAGCTCTGTGTTAGGCACTTCAGGGTACGGTCTATCTCTGAGTGGCTGTCCAGAGGGGTTTCGCTGGCAACCGACACCGGTTGCGCAGGAAAGTTCCCCGGGGGAACCAGTTGGACACGTTCCTTATCTGGTCTATCCCCTCCCACTTTCCTGGCTACCCTGTACCTTAACCCTTCCCGCCAGGTCAAACTTCCTGCCCCAAACCTGTCAAGGCCGCTGCCAGAGTGGCGCCTCATGCCTTTCAGGGATGGGTCAAAGAGTTGAGCCTCCCTAAACTCCTGCCTGCAGCCCTCAATCTCTCCTAAATTGGGACACTCTACAGGGGGATCTAGGTGGGGACTACTAGGGTCAGTATGGTAGGGGTCAGTCATGGAAAAGTCAGTGTGGTTTCTCATACTCACCGCCAAAGTTGGCAAACCACTTGGGTCAGGAGCATCATTGGGCACCCCCACAGGATCAAACGAGCTGGAACCAACATCCTCTCCGTTGCTAGGAGACGTAGGCATACCAGAGGCAAAAGACATGCGGGGTCGATGTGCCGACCTAGCCGCTGTAATCTTTTCCTCTAGGCTGGTTGATGCTGTGGTTGGCTGTGCTGGCAGTTGTCTAGCAGCTGTAGTCTTTTCCTCTGGGCTGGGCTGTGCTGGAGTCGCTGATGTCAACAGTGGTTGTGGAACTTGACTCCGGGGAATTGCGCCAGCAAACGTGGTGACAATCCCACCTCTTAGATCATTTCCTAGGACCACATCAGTTGGGAGACCATCCATGACGGCAACTTCTCGCAACTCTGGTCCAGCTCCCCAGTCCAGGTAGACTCTTGCCATGGGAACCTCTTTCTCCGTTCCATCTGCCAGGGTGACCTTGGCAGTGCAACCCTGCAATACTGCAGCAGGATCTATAAGGTGGGGGCTCACCACAGTGATTGAGGCCCCAGAGTCTCTTAGGCCTTTCCCGTGCAGGGGTCCCACGTGGACCGGCTGCAGGTGCCTTTACATATTGTGTAGGGGCTGTTTGGCCATGCAGGTGACTCTCTCCGCAGAGTGCACCTGTTTTTCGCCACACTCCATCGGACTGACTGGAAGGGGAACAGTCTCTGTAGGCTCATCTCCACTCGTCAAACAAGCGAGCCGGGCTCCAGCACTCGGATTTGGGGCACGAGTCTGGGGTGCTTGGGATGCAGGACAGTTCATGCTCAGATGTCCGATTTTCCCACAGCCGTAGCACTTCTTCTCCAGTCGTGGCACCGATGATCTCTGATCACTTGCAGGAACACTGCTGTGCGGTTGCTGGTCAAGAGCATCCGGGTTGGAGGGCGCTTGTCTTTGGGGGTGATGAGCTGAAGAGGGGGGTCCCCCTGGTTGTACAGTCCTTTGGGCAAGAAAAAAAGCAATTGTTTCCCCAGCACACTGAATGGATAACAGTAACCAGATATAAATCCCACATGATAATAGAATTCAGAGATCTTCGTTACACATATTTGCGCAAATGTGTGGTTAAGCCCCAAAGCCGCATCAAGGCCTCTCTGTATATTTGGGGTCCCTAGCGCTATATCTAGGTGCAGGGTGTGGCACCCCAAAACACCAGAATGAGCCAGAAAGCACAGCGTGACATACCAGTGTAAAAAACTATAGTGTTAATAAATTAGTATTTAGGAAGCCGAAGCTATAGAGGGGGTGATACAAACATGAAATGTAATTAAAATAGAGAAATAGTGTTAGAAAATTAATAAGTGAAAAGTGTTAATAGAATGTAAAGGTATGCCACACTAAAGCCATCCAGCTCAGCCAGTCCAGAGGCACCACACCTCACACCTCCATTACCCCAATCTGGGTCTAATATTAACCAGCAAGGAGTCACATGATAATGGCTCCTTACTAAAATATGTCTAAGCTAAGAGCTACTTACCTTGGAGCAACCCCATAATGCTCCATGTGGCATGTCAGGGCCTGCACCTCCTCCTAATGCAGAAACCTCTCTGCCTCTCACAACAGACACATATATAGATTGGTAAATGCTCAATTAGCTTAGTGATATCATTCAGGTGCTCGAAAGGAAGGGGTATTTCTGAGCAAGAAAAAAAGCAATTGTTTCCCCAGCACACTGAATGGATAACAGTAACCAGATATAAATCCCACATGATAATAGAATTCAGAGATCTTCGTTACACATATTTGCGCAAATGTGTGGTTAAGCCCCAAAGCCGCATCAAGGCCTCTCTGTATATTTGGGGTCCCTAGCGCTATATCTAGGTGCAGGGTGTGGCACCCCAAAACACCAGAATGAGCCAGAAAGCACAGCGTGACATACCAGTGTAAAAAACTATAGTGTTAATAAATTAGTATTTAGGAAGCCGAAGCTATAGAGGGGGTGATACAAACATGAAATGTAATTAAAATAGAGAAATAGTGTTAGAAAATTAATAAGTGAAAAGTGTTAATAGAATGTAAAGGTATGCCACACTAAAGCCATCCAGCTCAGCCAGTCCAGAGGCACCACACCTCACACCTCCATTACCCCAATCTGGGTCTAATATTAACCAGCAAGGAGTCACATGATAATGGCTCCTTACTAAAATATGTCTAAGCTAAGAGCTACTTACCTTGGAGCAACCCCATAATGCTCCATGTGGCATGTCAGGGCCTGCACCTCCTCCTAATGCAGAAACCTCTCTGCCTCTCACAACAGACACATATATAGATTGGTAAATGCTCAATTAGCTTAGTGATATCATTCAGGTGCTCGAAAGGAAGGGGTATTTCTGAGCAAGAAAAAAAGCAATTGTTTCCCCAGCACACTGAATGGATAACAGTAACCAGATATAAATCCCACATGATAATAGAATTCAGAGATCTTCGTTACACATATTTGCGCAAATGTGTAACGAAGATCTCTGAATTCTATTATCATGTGGGATTTATATCTGGTTACTGTTATCCATTCAGTGTGCTGGGGAAACAATTGCTTTTTTTCTTGCTCAGAAATACCCCTTCCTTTCGAGCACCTGAATGATATCACTAAGCTAATTGAGCATTTACCAATCTATATATGTACAGTCCTTTGGGGCTGGCTGCTGGTTGGGCGCTTCTGCCCCTGTGGCCGAATTGCCACATACTTGTCGGCTAACTGGGCAGCCATCTTTAAGCTGGGTGGCTCCCGGCCTAGCACCCACTCCTTCACTTCTGGGGCGCACCTGCGGTAGAACTGCTCCCTGCAGATCAGGTCGATCAGGGTGCCCCATTTAGTGGCTTCAGAATCCTTCATCCACTTCACCACGTACTGCCGCATCTGGGTGGCGAACTGCTCAAGGGTGCTGCTAGGATTCTTGGGCAAGTCTCTGAACTTCTTCCTGTAAGACTCTGGAGTGATGAAGAATCGCTGGAGGAGGGCCTTCGCGACTTTGTCGTAATCCCCACAGTCCTCCGTGGCCACTCCTCGATAGGCCTCCAAGGCCTCTCCATGCAGAGTGGGCACAAGGTGTCTCACTGTTAGGATCTCCTGTTCTGTACTGCCACGTCACCATGGCAACCGGGAGGCAAGTGTTAGCGAAGTAACCTGAGCGCAGCTGATACTCCGGTCCGGGTTTTTAGTGTGTAGTGGTTACAGGCTCTGTGCACGGCAGGGAATCCGGCGCTGGTTTTGTGCTCACAGTCTGTGAGGTCTGAGTGGGGCGTGGACAGCACCTGCTATATAAACCATCCTCTCAGGCTAGGCAAATGCTGCTGAATCTTTGTTTGTTAGTCAGTTCCAGAGAGTTAGCTAGTACTGGGTGACTTTGTATTTACTTGTTGCTTACTGCGAATAGGCCTTGGGATTCGGTACTTCATTCTGCCAATCCGGACCTAGCAGTAAGACTGGAGTCAGTTGTTTGACCTGCTGGGGTTCTTTTGCTATTCTGTGAACCCAGCAGGTTTGCGGCTGTACTCTCAGACCTGCTTGCTTAATCCTCCCTCACTGTGCAGGGCGTCCAGGTGTCAGTTTAGTGGCAGTAAGCTGAACCTGTGCCCTGCAAGTGGGGGTTAGGATTGTGGATACTCTCCTTGTGTCTATATTTCTATCTCTGACCAAGGAGTTTATTCCCACACCTGTTGGTAACCCTTTGGGGTTTTTTCTGTTGCTCTTAGCAACATCATTTCAGGTGCTCCACATTTGAAATCACTACACATTGCTTCATTGTCCGTTCTATTCCATCTGAGCATTCCTGACACTAGGGAGACACCCAATTCCTGAGCCTTTGGGCTTCTCCGTTCACTTTGTGTTTATTAGTTACTCCATCACCTCCTGTGTATGTTATGTTATACTGTCTGTGAGTTCGTTTGCTTCGCTTCCCTCTCTGTTCATACACCGGTATACTCCTGTTAGCACTGGTGTGCGTAACATATTCAGCAGCCCTACTCCTGTTGAAATTTTGTGGGAATATGGAGCATACCCCTCAAAATACTTTGCAACAGGTGGTCGATCAGGTGCAGGTCCTGACTCGACAATTTAATGAGATGTCCATTAAAATGAACACCCCGCAGGCTGCTAGCAGAGCTCCCGCAGCAGCAGCGGCAAGTTTAGGGGTTAAGGAGCCGAAAGTAAATCTCCCGGATCGTTTTTCTGGAGATCGCTCGCAGTTCTTTTGTTTCAAGGAGAGCTGTAAGCTATATTTCAGGCTTAGGCCCCAGTCTTCTGGGTCGGAGATTCAGCGGGTGGGCATGGTGATTTCCTTGTTACAAGGAGACCCACAGGTCTGGGCATATGGGTTACAGCCTGACTGTCCGTCACTTAAAAGTGTTGATGCTTTTTTTACGGCACTGGGCATTTTGTATGATGACCCTGACAAGATGGCTTCAGCCGAGGCTCAGATTACGGTCCTAAAGCAAGGGCGACGGCCAGCTGAGGTTTATAGTATGGAGTTTCGGAGGTTGGCTCATGATACCCAGTGGAATGACCCAGCCCTGAGAAACCAGTACCGAAGGGGCCTTTCTGACCAGATAAAGGACCAACTGGTACAATATCCCTCGCCTGATAGCTTAGATCAGCTCATGCAGTTATCCATCCGGGTGGATAGACGGCTGAGAGAGCGTAGGCTTGAAAGGGAGACCGCAGTTTCCTTTTTTCCCAAGGGAACCTCAGACTTTGAGGAATATTCCGAGGAGCCTATGCAGATTGGGGCTACCCGCCTCTCCTCGCGTGAGAAGACGCGGAGGAGACAGCAGGGTTTGTGTTTGTACTGTGGGAATAAAGGTCATGTCGTAGTATCATGCCCAGAAAAGCCGGAAAACTTCAGGGCCTGAGGGTGATGGGAAATATCCTGTCAGGCCAGAAGTCAGATTTTCCCAAAAAGACTTTTCTCATTCCGGTGACTTTGGAGATCCTCGGTCAAACTGTCAAGACTGAGGCCTTTGTTGACAGTGGGGCCGATGGGGTTTTCATGGACCGTCAATTCGCCCTGGAACACTCTGTTCCCTCAGTACCTTTGGCATCAGAGATTGAGATCTGTGGGTTAAACGGGGAACCATTGTCCCAGGGTAAAATTACCTCCTGCACCAGCCAAATTCCTTTGTTTATTGGAGCCACACACTCTGAAAAATTGTCTTTCTATGTGACTGTCTGTCCTTTTGCCCCATTGGTTTTGGGGTTAACCTGGTTAAGGGCCCATAACCCTCAATTTAACTGGGTCTCTGGGGAGATTCTTAGTTGGGGTAGTGATTGTTTCAGGAGTTGCTTGAGCCTTCCAGTCAGGCTCTCGCAGCTAAGTTTGCCAGGATTGCCAGGATGTTATGCAGATTTTGCGGATGTGTTCTCCAAAAAAGTTGCGGAGGTACTACCTCCCCATTGCCCCTATGACTGTGCCATTGATTTGTTGCCGGATGCTAAGCTTCCCAAGAGCAGGTTGTACTCCCTGTCACGTCCTGAGACTCAGGCTATGGCAGAGTACATTCAGGAGAACTTGGCTAAGGGATTTATCAGACCCTCACAGTCCCCAGTTGGGTCGGGGTTCTTCTTCGTGGGTAAAAAGGACGGTTCGTTGCGACCCTGCATCGACTTCAGGGAATTGAACCGTATCACGATTAAAAACTCGTACCCACTGCCTCTCATTTCGGTTTTGTTTGACCAGCTTCGTACTGCCACCATTTTTTCTAAGATTGACCTACGCGGTGCTTACAATCTAATCCGAATAAGAGAGGGGGATGAATGGAAGACTGCCTTTAATACCCACTCAGGGCAT
>NW_026968881.1:45000-64677 GCF_028390025.1 Pseudophryne corroboree | reverse complement strand
GTATCTAATTGAATGTGGATGTGGTACCCAATATGTGGGACGCACAATAAGGAAACTTAAAGTGCGATTCTCAGAACATAGAAGGAATATACTTAAGAAGTGCTCGCTCCACAGCCTTTCTAGACACACAAGTATGTGTGAACACGGTTCTATAAATAACATCCGGCTAACAGGGCTTGAACAAGTTAGAATTACCGACAGGGGTGGAGATCGATTCACATTGCTGTGTAGAAGAGAGGCCTTCTGGATCTTTCGCCTAAGGACCTTGGAACCACTAGGCCTCAATGAAAATATAGAACTGAACAATATTTAGTAAATCTTCATCTTAGTTGAACTTATTCTTGATATAAATGTTGTTGGGATTTTGCCCCATGCGTCTCTCTGTGTCTCTTTTTCTCTCTCTCTCCACGCATACATACATGCATACATATGTGTGTATGTGTGTGTGTGTGGGTGTGCTCACTTCATAGTAATCATTAGTGGATAATTAATCGCATCTACTTATCATAATTTAATATTGTGGGACATAGATATTCCAATTATATTTAATGGGTTGTTGAAGGTAAAAATACAATAGTGTGGTAGGCTACTTAAGTCTGAATGACTCTGCCCGTATATACATTTATCTTCCAAAAGTCCCTTAGTGATCAAAAGTTATTGGTCTCCATTTTACTGTATCTAGTTATGTGTTATTTTTTATCTATTTTTAATTATTTTTTGTTATTATTATTACTGATTACATATTTTGAATGGATAATGTTTTGTTAATTAATCTAGAACTACTATATGAGTACGGATCAATGTATAATCATTTATAAGGAAATGGGTATGATATATACATATATTTATGAAAAGGATCTCAGTGTGGCCAAATAGGTGTTATTATTAAATACATATGTATGTGCTTTATACTGTTTTTTCAATAGAATAATTAAATGAAGGGAACAAAATATAGTAGTAATAAGACCAATGATGCTACTATGCTGCTGGCTGCGCTTTAAATAAGAGTATGCAGAAAGGGTTAACCGAAATTTGTATCCATGATCATCAATGAAGAATCAGAACTGGGTATAAATAGAGACAGCAATCACCAACAGGCATACCTCTGATGAAACCGCCCACTTTGGAGGCGGAGAAACGCGTCAGGTGACTCGCTACGACTCGCTACGACTGTGGAACGCAGGTGGACCGCAACCGGAAGCCGGAAGCCCCGAACCCGGAAGCCGCGCATCGCGGCGTTTCAGCGTCCCCTGCCATCCAGGACCTGGACACGTGCATCCCTGTCCCCGCTCCTGTCCGAGTACGGAACCCAAGGACAGTGCAGAGCATTGAGTGACATCTAAGTCAACCGCCGCAGAGCGGTTAGCCATCGGAACAGTGAGTGACATAAACTATCTGGCTACACAGGAGACAGTTGCGGTATTGGCTTATTGATCATTCAGCCTATCTTTGACTTTTTAACTACCAGCTTTCAGGTGATACCTGAACAGGCTTTTACTAAACAATATAGAGCCTCTTTTTCCGCAAAGTGCAATCTGAACACAACTATGCACTAACCCTAACTGCAACTAATAAATAAGCTTCTTGCATGCAAATAAATTAATCAATACTTTAAGGGTGGGTACCCAACTCTTAGTCCTGAGGCCCTGGACACAGTCAGTAGTTTATTTTATGTTGTGATTTTAGTAAATTACTTTTATGTGATTATAATTATATACTGCTAATAGCATTCTAAACTATCTATTTGTATTCACGAAAAAATCTGTATCAATAAATAATTTTTATTTTTTGCAAAACCAGCAGCAATTGATTTACTCCTCCCTCTGAGCGCCCACAAACCCTTTCCTTTCTTACAAGTTTGCTCTTGCTATACGGTGAACAGCCAGGTTCACTTTTGTGGGCAGCCAGAAGGGTTAGAGTTAATATTATTCTATAAACGTACTAATATAGCATTCTAAGTATTCAACTTAGTAGCTTACCTTATTCTGAAGTTAACTAACATAATCAGCGCCCACTGTTGTCCTAGAGACTTCTCTTTTATTCACACTCTTTCCTAGGCAGGCTACGCTTTGTATCACCGCTTTCCAGAATACGCACACAGCTAAAAACCTCTTACGGCAACTAAGGAAGATCATCGCAGAATGGCTTACCCCAATTGGACTCTCCTGTGGATTTGTGGCATCGGACAACGCCAGCAATATTGTGTGTGCATTAAATATGGGCAAATTCCAGCACGTCCCATGTTTTGCACATACCTTGAATTTGGTGGTGCAGAATTTTTTAAAAAACGACAGGGGCGTGCAAGAGATGCTGTCGGTGGCCAGAAGAATTGCGGGACACTTTCGGCGTACAGGCACCACGTACAGAAGACTGGAGCACCACCAAAAACTACTGAACCTGCCCTGCCATCATCTGAAGCAAGAAGTGGTAACGAGGTGGAATTCAACCCTCTATATGCTTCAGAGGTTGGAGGAGCAGCAAAAGGCCATTCAAGCCTATACAATTGAGCACGATATAGGAGGTGGAATGCACCTGTCTCAAGTGCAGTGGAGAATGATTTCAACGTTGTGCAAGGTTCTGATGCCCTTTGAACTTGCCACACGTGAAGTCAGTTCAGACACTGCCAGCCTGAGTCAGGTCATTCCCCTCATCAGGCTTTTGCAGAAGAAGCTGGAGACATTGAAGGAGGAGCTAACACGGAGCGATTCCGCTAGGCATGTGGGACTTGTGGATGGAGCCCTTAATTCGCTTAACAAGGATTCACGGGTGGTCAATCTGTTGAAATCAGAGCACTACATTTTGGCCACCGTGCTCGATCCTAGATTTAAAACCTACCTTGGATCTCTCTTTCCGGCAGACACAAGTCTGCTGGGGTTGAAAGACCTGCTGGTGAGAAAATTGTCAAGTCAAGCGGAACGCGACCTGTCAACATCTCCTCCTTCACATTCTCCCGCAACTGGGGGTGCGAGGAAAAGGCTCAGAATTCCGAGCCCACCCGCTGGCGGTGATGCAGGGCAGTCTGGAGCGACTGCTGATGCTGACATCTGGTCCGGACTGAAGGACCTGACAACGATTACGGACATGTCGTCTACTGTCACTGCATATGATTCTCTCAACATTGAAAGAATGGTGGAGGATTATATGAGTGACCGCATCCAAGTAGGCACGTCACACAGTCCGTACTTATACTGGCAGGAAAAAGAGGCAATTTGGAGGCCCTTGCACAAACTGGCTTTATTCTACCTAAGTTGCCCTCCCACAAGTGTGTACTCCGAAAGAGTGTTTAGTGCCGCCGCTCACCTTGTCAGCAATCGGCGTACGAGGTTACATCCAGAAAATGTGGAGAAGATGATGTTCATTAAAATGAATTATAATCAATTCCTCCGTGGAGACATTGACCAGCAGCAATTGCCTCCACAAAGTACACAGGGAGCTGAGATGGTGGATTCCAGTGGGGACGAATTGATAATCTGTGAGGAGGGGGATGTACACGGTGATATATCGGAGGATGATGATGAGGTGGACATCTTGCCTCTGTAGAGCCAGTTTGTGCAAGGAGAGATTAATTGCTTCTTTTTTGGGGGGGGTCCAAACCAACCCGTCATATCAGTCACAGTCGTGTGGCAGACCCTGTCACTGAAATGATGGGTTGGTTAAAGTGTGCATGTCCTGTTTATACAACATAAGGGTGGGTGGGAGGGCCCAAGGACAATTCCATCTTGCACCTCTTTTTTCTTTTATTTTTCTTTGCGTCATGTGCTGTTTGGGGAGGGTTTTTTGGAAGGGCCATCCTGCGTGACACTGCAGTGCCACTCCTAGATGGGCCCGGTGTTTGTGTCGGCCACTAGGGTCGCTTATCTTACTCACACAGTCAGCTACCTCATTGCGCCTCTTTTTTTCTTTGCGTCATGTGCTGTTTGGGGAGGGTTTTTTGGAAGGGCCATCCTGCGTGACACTGCAGTGCCACTCCTAGATGGGCCCGGTGTTTGTGTCGGCCACTAGGGTCGCTTATCTTACTCACACAGTCAGCTACCTCATTGCGCCTCTTTTTTTCTTTGCGTCATGTGCTGTTTGGGGAGGGTTTTTTGGAAGGGCCATCCTGCGTGACACTGCAGTGCCACTCCTAGATGGGCCCGGTGTTTGTGTCGGCCACTAGGGTCGCTTATCTTACTCACACAGTCAGCTACCTCATTGCGCCTCTTTTTTTCTTTGCGTCATGTGCTGTTTGGGGAGGGTTTTTTGGAAGGGCCATCCTGCGTGACACTGCAGTGCCACTCCTAGATGGGCCCGGTGTTTGTGTCGGCCACTAGGGTCGCTTATCTTACTCACACAGTCAGCTACCTCATTGCGCCTCTTTTTTTCTTTGCGTCATGTGCTGTTTGGGGAGGGTTTTTTGGAAGGGCCATCCTGCGTGACACTGCAGTGCCACTCCTAGATGGGCCCGGTGTTTGTGTCGGCCACTAGGGTCGCTTATCTTACTCACACAGTCAGCTACCTCATTGCGCCTCATTTTTTCTTTGCGTCATGTGCTGTTTGGGGAGGGTTTTTTGGAAGGGACATCCTGCGTGACACTGCAGTGCCACTCCTAGATGGGCCCGGTGTTTGTGTCGGCCACTAGGGTCGCTTATCTTACTCACACTGCTACCTCATTGCGCCTCTTTTTTTCTTTGCGTCATGTGCTGTTTGGGGAGGGTTTTTTGGAAGGGACATCCTGCGTGACACTGCAGTGCCACTCCTAGATGGGCCCGGTGTTTGTGTCGGCCACTAGGGTCGCTTATCTTACTCACACAGCGACCTCGGTGCAAATTTTAGGACTAAAAATAATATTGTGAGGTGTGAGGTATTCAGAATAGACTGAAAATGAGTGTAAATTATGGTTTTTGAGGTTAATAATACTTTGGGATCAAAATGACCCCCAAATTCTATGATTTAAGCTGTTTTTTAGGGTTTTTTGAAAAAAACACCCGAATCCAAAACACACCCGAATCCGACAAAAAAAATTCGGTGAGGTTTTGCCAAAACGCGGTCGAACCCAAAACACGGCCGCAAAACCGAACCCAAAACCAAAACACAAAACCCGAAAAATTTCCGGCGCTCATCTCTATTAATATCAGCAGGTGTTGGTTGTGGAGTCATAGGATCGTTCTTTAGGTTATACAGTTAAGCATAATAGGTGGCAAAAGCAGATGCTATGTCCACTGGGTGTGTCACTTTTGTACCTTGTGGATTATTAATTGCCTTCACCCGATCCCTCGCTGTCTTTGCTCTCAGTTTCCTGGCCAACAATCTGCCTGCTCTATCTCCCTGTACATAGAACCATTGTTTCAATCTAAACAGATTCTTCTGAACTTTCGTCAGCGCGAGGACGTTCCACTCCTCTCTAACCTTAAGAAGTTCTCAGTATAGGGATTTATCCGACGGGGTAGATTTAAACTTATTCTCGAGAACAGCCAGCCTGTTCTCCACGTACTTCTGGAAGGCCACCCTTTGCTTGCACAGCCGGGCCGCCGCTTGTATTGTTGACACGTGGGTAACCGCTTTGAGAGCACACCAGTGCGTGAAGACAGACGTGTCGGCCGGGTCATTAGTGGCTAGGTACATAGTGAGTGTTTGAGCAATGGAGGTTCTGACCTCCTTATTAGAAAGAAGATGGTCGCCGAGACGCCATGGACAAGGCGGAGTTCTAAATAAAGAGGGATCCCATCTAAGGGATAGGACGGAATGATCGGACCACGCAACTGGCAGGATAGTAGCTTTTTTAATCTGTTGGAGGGTCCATTTATCCGAGAACATCAGATCGATCCTGGAGTACAATCCATGTACCGGAGAATAAAAAGTATAGTCCCTACCGGTGGGGTTTTTGGCTCTCCAGACATCGTATAATTCGTATTCATGGGTTAAATGTCTAAACGCTGCGGAATGATCACATTTAGATAGAGCTTTCAGATGACGGTGCTTGGATGTTTTATCTAGGGTTGGATCGAGTACCATATTGAAGTCTCCTAAAAGAAGCAAAGATCCCGTTAAGCAGGACTGGAGGACGTTACAAAACTTCCGAAGAAAGGAGATCTGTTTGGAGTTGGGGGCATAGACTACCGCTAAGGTGACGGGTTTATCATCTAGTTTGCCTATCAGTATCAAATATCTGCCATCGGAGTCAGAAAGTTGTTTGGTCAATATGAAATTGCAGGATTTGGATATTAAAATGGCCAACCCTGCATTTTTGCTTGGGCCATTGGACATGTAACATATCGGAAACTTATTATTATGAAATGTAGGAGGAGAATGGGACATGAAGTGGGTTTCCTGTAGGGCGACAATGTGGGCTTTCAGCTTAGCAAAGTGGGAGAGTGCTAATTTTTGCTTATTTGGGGAGTTCAGACCTTTGACATTTAGAGAAATAATATTAATAATTGGAAAACACAAAAAAATTGCGTATCAGCACTGACCAGTAATAAGATACTAAAGCAGGAGTGTATAAGTGATCGCATGCTGAAGAACATAAGCCAATACCTGTTAGTTACCTTGTGCTGTCTTGTAACAACTGTAAATTGAGAATAGGAAAAGGAAATGGGGGGGGGGGGTAGAGCAAATAGAGAGAAAAGCGGGACTAAAGAAAGGAGACAAACCATGCACCTTATAGGTGCACCCTTAGACCACCAAAAGCGGTGGCACATTGGGGGAAGTGGCAACCGTAGCCACCACCACCACTCTAAAAAGACAAAAAAGTAGGAACGGGATTAAGTACAATGGAAACTGGGATCTCCTGGCGCTTCGTCCCCGCTCAAATCAACTCAGGGACGGGACAACGGAGGAGATACATATCTGTGAAACACATAGCCTATCCTCTATTAACTGTAACAACAAAAAAACAAGGTAATATGGAGAACAATTACCAAACAAACGAACCAGAAAATGGAGTACGTATAAAGAAGAAACATGAATCTACTCACGTAGACAGACCCTACATTAAACGATAGTATCAATTGGGGTCCGTATTTCAGTCCGCCAATATAAGTCCTTGTTTGAGAGACTGGGGCAGCTCGGGTCTTCTAAAGAAAATAACGGGGCCAATAAACAGGTGATAACGATAATCAAGGTGATTTACGTATAGTTGACCACTCTTGGGGTATTCCGGGTGCGTTTGGGCGGTCATCTGAGATCGCCTCCAAGTTCCAGGAAGCCAGAACCAGGAAGCCTTCATCTGGAGAGGTGATGACATTTGTATTACCATTTCGCCTGACAATCAGACGTGTGGGGAAACCCCAGCGGTACTGAATATTTGCCTTCCGAAGATCTCTTGTGATTGGGGTAAAGGACCTCCGGAGTGCTAGCGTAGTCGCCGATAAGTCCCCAAAGACTTGAAGATCTCCCAATATTGAGCCAGAGTTATCCGCAGCTCTTGCAGCTTGGAGCACCTGTTCTTTAATATGATAATAATGGAACTGCGTGAGAGTGTCTCTGGGTGCTCCCTTTGGGGCCGAACATGCCTTGGGTAGACGGTGGATACGGTCCAGCAGGAAATCTGAGAGATGGTCTGTTGGCAATAGTTTCATGAAGAGGTCAGTAACAAACTCTGTTAAGTCGGAATTAGCCACAGACTCCGGGATCCCTCTAATCGTCACATTATTCCATCGCGATCTATCTTCGAGGTCTCCAACCTTACTACGCAGTGCCATTACCTCCACTTGCAGGTCTTCATGCAAAGAAATGAGGTCGTTGTGGGATTTGACCACCTCTTCTAATTTGCGTTCTAAATGGTCAGTTCGCTGACCTACAGCGTCGACGGATTGTTGGCAGCCTTGTGGTGCTAGTTTAAATTCTTGCGAAATGTCCGATTTGAAGGAGGCTAGGAGCTGCTTCATTGAGCCAATCGTCAACGGGGCATCATCCCCCAACCCGGTCGCCATTACTAGAGTTGACGGAGATGGGTCTGAAGGGTTCTGAATTGCAGCAAGTGGTTTGGATGTTATATCGGTCGAGGGCTTGCCCTTGCCACCTTGTGATGAAGGCGACTGCTTGAAGAAGCTCACCGGGGGGACCACGGATGAATCTTTCCGGCATTTAGGTGGCATTACATCTCAGAGAAGGGGAAGATCTGCGGACGTTGAGCACAACAGAACCGGATATGGTGCTATGTTGCAAGTACAGTCCCGTGCCTGGAGTGTCACATTAAATATTTATAGACATATAGAGCGGTGGCGGTGTGGATACATCAATCTACCATGGGGGCAACACATCTGCGTGTCACGATTGGTCCGGATGAACCTGTCTCTACTTGGGACCTGCAGCAATATTTGTATTATATACCAAACACACTGAATGGGAAAGGCTTGTATTTGCGACCAGTGACCACTAGATGGTGCTGTTCCAGCATGAAGTAAACTGATACAGGGAAATCCTGTCGAACCAGGATGGAAGGGTTCACAATCTTCTACACTGCTCAAAAAAATAAAGGGAACACTTAAACAACACATCCTAGATCTGAATGAATAAAATATTGTTATTAAATACTTTGTTCTTTACATAGTTGAATGTGCTGACAACAAAATCACACAAAAATTATTAATGGAAATCAAATTTATTAACCCAAAGTCTGGATTTGGATTCACACTCAAAATTAAAGTGGAAAAACACACTACAGGCTGATCCAACTTTGATGTAATGTCCTTAAAACAAGTCAAAATGAGGCTCAGTAGTGTGTGTGGCCTCCACGTGTCTGTATGACCTCCCTACAATGCCTGGGCATGCTCCTGATGAGGTGGCAGATGGTCTCCTGAGGGATCTCCTCCCAGACCTGGACTAAAGCATCCGCCAACTCCTGGACAGTCTGTGGTGCAACGTGGCGTTGGTGGATGGAGCGAGACATGATGTCCCAGATGTGCTCAAGGTCTCAGGGAACGGGCGGGCCAGTCCATAGCATCAATGCCTTCGTCTTGCAGGAACTGCTGACACACTCCAGCCACATGAGGTCTAGCATTGTCTTGCATTAGGAGGAACCCAGGGCCAACCGCACCAGCATATGGTCTTACAAGGGTCTGAGGATCTCATCTCGGTACCTAATGGCAGTCAGGCTACCTCTGGCGAGCACAAGGAGGGCTGTGCGGCCCCTCAAAGAAATGCCACCCCACACCATTACTGACCCACTGCCAAACCGGTCGTGCTGGAGGATGTTGCAGGCAGCAGAACGTTCTCCTTGGCGTCTCCAGACCCTGTCACGTCTGTCACATGTGCTCAGTGAGAACCTGCTTTCATCTGTGAAGAGCACAGGGCGCCAGTGGCGAATTTGCCAATCTTGGTGTTCTCTGGCAAATGCCAAATGTCCTGCACGGTGTTGGGCTGTAAGCACAACCCCCACCTGTGGATGTCGGGCCCTCATACCACCCTCATGGAGTCTGTTTCTGATCGTTTGAGTAGACACATGCACATTTGTGGCTTGCTGGAGGTCATTTTGCAGGGCTCTGGCAGTGCTCCTCCTGTTCCTCCTTGCACAAAGGCGGAGGTAGTGGTCCTGCTGCTGGGTTGTTGCCATCCTACGGCCTCCTCCACGTCTCCTCATGTACTGGCCTATCTCCTGGTAGCGCCTCCATGCTCTGAACACTACGCTGACAGACACAGCAAACCTTCTTGCCACAACTCGCATTGATGTGCCATCCTGGATGAGCTGCACTACCTGAGCCACTTGTGTGGGTTGTAGACTCCGTCTCATGCTACCACTAGAGTGAAAGCACCGCCAGCTTTCAAAAGTGACCAAAACATCAGCCAGAAAGCATAGGAGCTGAGAAGTGGTCTGTGGTCACCACCTGCAGAACAACTCCTTTATTGGGGGTGTCTTGCTAATTGCCTATAATTCCCACCTGTTGTCTATTCCATTTGCACAACAGCATATGAAATCTATTGTCAATCAGTGTTGCTTCCTAAGTGGACAGTTTGATTTCACAGAAGTGTGATTGACTTGGAGTTACATTGTGCTGTTTAAGTGTTCCCTTTATTTTTTTGAGCAGTGTATATAGTGGCCCCCAAAGGGGTGTCAGTGGTCATACAGTGGTGGAAGAACCCTAGACCCGGTCCAGCCTAAGGCCTGTTCCTCCCACTGCACCCAGGTACAGTACCTCAGCCTGTCTGATGCTGGCAGTGGGATCCAAGATGGCCGCCGCGTCTCCTGGCTGACTGCCTTGCTGCTGTCCCCCTCAGCCAGACGTCGTCCTGGCTTACTGTGGCCAGTGTGTCCGCTCTGGGGGTGTCTGGGGAGGCTTGTAGGGTGAGCTGGGGTCAGAGGGGGTCCTGTGCCGCTTCCGCGCTATGGAGCTCCGATCGCGGGTACGGGAATCACGCGAGTAGGCCGCAACCTGTGGAAACAGGCCGAGCTGTTCCCTGGCTCTGCAGCACTCAGCGCCCGGTACAGAGGGTCCCTAGGGATGCAGAGAGGGCCATTTTTGGGAGCCACAGGATATTTGTGCCCCTAAAGAAGTATGTAGCAGGGGAGCTCAGCAGACACACTTCTGCACTCTTCCACAGCTAGGCCACCCCCCCAACACAATCATGTTTTGATTGCCAGGAAGACAGCATTTAGGGGAGGAAACATGGCATTTTGTGGGTGTGTTCGTAAAAATGCAGGAGTGGCATGGAGATTTTCGCTTGGGTCTCTAACATCAGCTGACCACTTCCAGCCACTTGTGTATGCAGAATTGCCGATGGAAAAACTCTTTGATGTTCTGGTATTTGAGTATGGTTTTGCGATCACATCGCAGATTGCGATGCGATCACAATTTCTGCACTAGGCATTTATTCTTTCTTTCTAGGCGGCAACTATTTGATTGCAGCAACTGCTTTTTAGCAAGTTTTGCGATCCAACCTGAATGAGGTCCAATATGCATTCAATAGTTGCATCTTTGTACTCAAGTAGCAGATCTGAGACACCTCCAGTGGGCGTCTCAATACAAATACTAGTGGCTGCGACACTGCACATTTTCACACAGCCACTGTGTACTGAATCCCAGCTGTGAATAGAGATGTGCGGCGGGCACTTTTTGTGTTTTGGTTTTGGTTCTAATTCCCTGCTCGTGTTTTGCTTTTGGATTGGTTTTGCCAAAACCACCCTTTCGTGTTTTGGTTTTGGATCTGGATGATCAATGCCTATTTCCCTATAGATTGTAAGCTTGCGAGCAGGGCCTTCCTACCTCTAGGTCTGTCTGTTTTTACCCAGTTTTGTTCTATTACTATTGTTCTAGATGTAAAGCGCAACGGAATATGCTGCACTATATAAGAAACTGTTAATAGCCTCCCACCCACCCTATATGTTGTATATACAGGACATGCACACTTTATCAAACCAATCATTTCAGTGACAGGGTCTGCCACACAACTGGCTGAAATGACTGGTTTGTTTGGGCCCCCACCAAAAAAGAAGCAATCAATATCTCCTTGCACAAACTGGCTCTACAGAGGCAAGATGTCAACCTCGTCCTCATCCTCCGATTCCTCACCCCTTTCACTGTGTACATCCTCCTCCTCACAGAGTATTAATTCGTCCCCACTGGAATCCACCATCACAGGTCCCTGTGTACTTTCTGGAGGCAATTGCTGGTAAAGGTCTTCCCGGAGGAATTTATAATTAATTTTGATGAACATCATCATCTCCACATTTTGTGGAAGTAACCTCCTACGCTGATCGCTGACAAGGTTACCGGCTGCACTAAACACTCTTTCGGAGTACACACTGGAGGGGGCAACTTAGGTAAAATAAAGCCAGTTTGTGCAAAGGCATCCAAATTGCCTCTTTTTCCTGCCAGTATACGTACGGACTGTCTGACATGCCTACTTGGATGCTGTCACTCATATAATCCTCCACCATTCTTTCAATGGTGACAGAATCATATGCAGTGACAGTAGACATGTCAGTAATCGTTGGGAGGTTCGTCAGTCCGGACCAGATGTCGTCAATCGCTCCTGACTGCCCTGCATCACCGCCAGTGGGTGGGCTAGGAAATCTTATCCTTTTCCTTGCAGCCCCAGTTGCAGGAGAAAATGAAGGAGGAGCTGTTGACGGGTCACGTTCTGCTTGAGTTGACAATTTTCTCACCAGCAGGTCTTTGAACCTCTGCAGACTTGTGTCTGCCAGAAAGAGAGATACAACGTAGGCTTTAAACCTAAGATTGAGCACTGTGGCCAAAATGTAGTGCTCTGATTTCAACAGATTGACCACCCTTCAATCCTGGCAAAGCAAATGAATGGCTCCATCCACAAGTCCCACATACTTTGCGGAATCGCTCCGTCTTTGCTCCTCCTTCAATTTCTCCAGCAGTTCTGCAAAAGCCTGATGAGGGGAATGACCTGACTCAAGCTGGCAGTGTCTGAACTGACTTCACATGTGGCAAGTTCGAAGGGTTGGAGAACCTTGCACAAGATGGAAATCATTCTCCACTGCACTTGAGTCAGGTGCATTCCCCCTCCTTTGCCTATATCGTAGGTGGATGTATAGGCTTGAATGGCCTTTTGCTGCTTCTCCATCCTCTGAAGCATATAGAGTATTGAATTCTACCTCGTTACCACCTCTTGCTTCAGGTGATGGCAGGGCACGTTCAGGAGTGTTTGATGGCGCTCCAGTTTTCGGCACGCGGTTGTAACGATTTCTAGAGTTCTCTGTGTGTGCGTGCTTGGAAAGATGTCAGCTGAAGCCAGGTGAAAATTAAGTAAAGTTTATTGTGGAAAAAGTGGTGGTAAAAATAAATATAAACTGGATGCTTGATTACATGGAACAAAACACGATAAATGGAATATTTCAGGTTAAACATAGATGCAAAATAAACATGAAGAAATCCGGGTTTAAATCAAGCAGGGGAAAAATAACATACCAAAAATGAAGTGATCAGGCAGGAATGGAAACAAACTGCAAATAATAGTCCAGAAATGTAGATGTTGAACTGGCAGGGTAAGAAGTCCAGAAGCAAGGCACATGCGTTTTAGCAAACTGCAGGGAAGTCTCCAAGAAGCAAATAAGGCAGAATCTGGACAGGGTTACTGGAGAGAGCCCAGTCTCACTCCATACGGAACCGCAATGATCTGCAACTAAGTGCCTGTGAGCTGGAGTTAAGTAGCAGCAGGGTGTTGGGCTCCAGGTGCACACAATCAGGTAATTACCCTGCAGAGGCAGTGTGCAACTGCCATTCAGACCTGAGGCAACAAGTGAGACCCCTAGAGGCAGGAATGAGGTAATGCAAGGCAAAACAAAACACAAATATTCCTAACATTATCCCCCCCTTAAACAGGCGGATTCCAGACGCCTCAAAGTTCACCTTCTCTTCTTTTTTCGTTTTTTCTTTCTGGGTTGCCTAACCCTATTTGAAGGTGTCACAAAGACACTATTAGGCAATACAGGTCCATCAAAAACGAGTCTCGGATCATCCAGAAGCTCACTCTCAGAGTCGGAGCCACCACCCAGCGGTAGAACTGACCTCTTATTTTCCTGGATGGAATCAAGAGCGGATGGTAAACTTGTAGATGTTAAACTTGCCGAGCAATCTGCGTGAACACCTAGAGATACCTGCCCACATCTGAAAAACTGAGGGTGCTCCCCAGACTGCAAAGGCAGGTTCTCAGAGGGGCACACCTTAGTAGATTCATCTAGGAGCGTGAGGACAGTTGGTGGACTGAATCTTTCGGTCACAGCCTTGAGGAAACCGGGCAAATCTTGTAACACTGGATCTCCCTTATCTATAAGACCATTTACCCACTTCAAGGCCCTCCCTCTGAATCTCATACATACGTTAGCAATGATATCAATAGGGGACAAGTCATCAAAACTCAGATAATATCTGAAGAGATCTAAACAGTGAGAGATATTTCCATAAAAGTAAGGCAGATCCTCGGGCAAATCTTGGATCTCGGGCATGGCAGGCACCTCTATCTGGTGTTGGACAGGCGGAACCCCCTCCTGGGGCTGGACAGGCAGAACCCCCTCCTGGGGCTGGGCAGGCAGAACCCCCTCCTGGGGCTGGGCAGGCAGAACCCCCTCCTGGGGCTGGGCAGGCGGAACCCCCTCCTGGGGCTGGGCAGGCGGAACCCCCTCCTGGGACTGGGCAGGCGGAACCCCCTCCTGGGGCTGGGCAGGCGGAACCCCCTCCTGGGGCTGGGCAGGCGGAACCCCCTCCTGGGGCTGGACAGGCGGAACCCCCTCCTGGGGCTGGACAGGCAGAACCCCCTCCTGGGGCTGGACAGGCAGAACCCCCTCCTGGGGCTGGACAGGCAGAACCCCCTCCTGGGGCTGGACAGGCAGAACCCCCTCTTGGGGCTGGACAGGCAGAACCCCCTCCTGGGGCTGGACAGGCAGAACCCCCTCCTGGGGCTGGACAGGCAGAGCCCCCTCCTGGGGCTGGACAGGCCTTGGCCGGACCTCTGGCAAGGTGGACACCTCTCGGACCTCTGGCAAGGCGGGCACCTCTCGGACCTCTGGCAAGGCGGGCACCTCTGGCAAGGCGGGCACCTCTCGGACCTCTGGCAAGGCGAGCACCTCTCGGACCTCTGGCAAGGCGTGGACCTCTGGCAAGGCGGGCACCTCTCGGACCTCTGGCAAGGCGGGCACCTCTCGGACCTCTGGCGAAGCGGGCACCTCTCGGACCTCTGGCGAAGCGGGCACCTCTCGGACCTCTGGCGAAGCGGGCACCTCTCGGACCTCTGGCGAAGCGGGCACCTCTCGGACCTCTGGCGAAGCGGGCACCTCTCGGACCTCTGGCGAAGCGGGCACCTCTCGGACCTCTGGCGAAGCGGGCACCTCTCGGACCTCTGGCGAAGCGGGCACCTCTCGGACCTCATGCCGTGAGGCAAGGGCAACGGGGACCTCATGCCGTGAGGCAAGGGCAACGGGGACCTCATGCCGTGAGGCAAGGGCAACGGGGACCTCATGCCGTGAGGCAAGGGCAACGGGGACCTCATGCCGTGAGGCAAGGGCAACGGGGACCTCATGCCGTGAGGCAAGGGCAACGGGGACCTCATGCCGTGAGGCAAGGGCAGCAGAGACCTCATGCCGTGAGGCAAGGGCAGCAGGGACCTCATGCCGTGAGGCAAGGGCAGCAGGGACCTCATGCCGTGAGGCAAGGGCAGCAGGGACCTCATGCCGTGAGGCAAGGGCAGCAGGGACCTCATGCCGTGAGGCAAGGGCAGCAGGGACCTCATGCCGTGAGGCAAGGGCAGCAGGGACCTCATGCCCGAAGGCAAGGGCAGCAGGGACCTCATGCCCGAAGGCAAGGGCAGCAGGGACCTCATGCCCAAAGGCAAGGGCAGCAGGGACCTCATGCCCAAAGGCAAGGGCAGCAGGGACCTCATGCCCAAAGGCAAGGGCAGCAGGGACCTCATGCCCAAAGGCAAGGGCAGCAGGGACCTCATGCCCAAAGGCAAGGGCAGCAGGGACCTCATGCCCAAAGGCAAGGGCAGCAGGGACCTCATGCCCAAAGGCAAGGGCAGCAGGGACCTCATGCCCAAAGGCAAGGGCAGCAGGGACCTCATGCCCAAAGGCAAGGGCAGCAGGGACCGACACCCCTCCTGGGGTCGCAGGGCCGGACACCCCTCCTGGGGTCGCTGGGCCGGACACCCCTCCTGGGGTCGCTGGGCCGGACACCCCTCCTGGGGTCGCTTGGCCGGACACCCCTCCTGGGGTCGCTTGGCCGGACACCCCTCCTTTCGAAATTTGAGCACCACAGTGGCATAACTGAGCAGAATTTGGCACTATGGCAGAATGAGGAAAGCTCTTTTTATGTTTGCGAGCAGGACATAACTGAATAAAATGTCCCGACCTGCCGCAATAAAAACAGAGCTTCTTATCCCTTCTATGTCTCCTTTCTTCCTCAGAGACACTGGGTCGTGGAAAACTCCAAAACTTGCCTTTGCTTACGCTAGAAAAACAGCAGCCAGAATTGAGAGTACCAGACTGATCTTTTCCCCTTTTTTCCTGCGTCTCCTTAAAGGGAGCGGGTAACCTTACTGAATCTTCAGGCAGAGCAGACAGTATCTCTGAAGATAGGATTTGAATACCCTCCAGTTTCTCTCTGAAATCCACCAGCAATGCAGAACTCAAAAACGGCAAAAACTTGAGAGGCAGGGAACCTTTCTGAAGTGAAGCCATTTTATGAGATTCAGCTGAATCAAAACAAAACTCCTGCACACGTTTATTTTGGCAGATCATTCTGTAACGACTTCTAGAGTTCTCTGTGTGTGCGTGCTTGGAAAGAGGTCAGCTGAAGCCAGGTGAAAATTAAGTAAAGTTTATTGTGGAAAAAGTGGTGGTAAAAATAAATATAAACTGGATGCTTGATTACATGGAACAAAACACGATAAATGGAATATTTCAGGTTAAACATAGATGCAAAATAAACATGAAGAAATCCGGGTTTAAATCAAGCAGGGGAAAAATAACATACCAAAAATGAAGTGATCAGGCAGGAATGGAAACAAACTGCAAATAATAGTCCAGAAATGTAGATGTTGAACTGGCAGGGTAAGAAGTCCAGAAGCAAGGCACATGCGTTTTAGCAAACTGCAGGGAAGTCTCCAAGAAGCAAATAAGGCAGAATCTGGACAGGGTTACTGGAGAGAGCCCAGTCTCACTCCATACGGAACCGCAATGATCTGCAACTAAGTGCCTGTGAGCTGGAGTTAAATAGCAGCAGGGTGTTGGGCTCCAGGTGCACACAATCAGGTAATTACCCTGCAGAGGCAGTGTGCAACTGCCATTCAGACCTGAGGCAACAAGTGAGACCCCTAGAGGCAGGAATGAGGTAATGCAAGGCAAAACAAAACACAAATATTCCTAACAGCGGTGGCTGAATGCCGAAAGTGGGCCGCAATTTTTCGGGCTACCGGCAGCATTTCCTGCACGCCCCTGTCATTTTTCAAAAAATTCTGCACCACCAAATTAATTGTATGTGCAAAACATGGGACGTGCTGGAATTTGCCCAGATGTAATGCATTTTTTAGGACACTGAGGACACTTTTTCTGACATCTCTGTACATTCTCGGTATTGCCTGCCTAGTGAAGTGGAACCTAGATGGGATTTGATACCGGGGACACAGTACCTCAAACCATTCTCTAAGTCCCACTGAACTAATGGCGGATACCGGACGCACGTCTAACACAAACATAGCTGTCAAGGCCTCAGTTATCCGCTTTGCAAAAGGATGACTGCTGTCACATTTCATCTTCCTCACAAAGGACTGTTGGACAATTGCTTACTGGAAGTAGTACAAGTGGTCTTCCGACTTCCCCTCTGGGATGACGATCGACTCGCAGCAGCAACAACAGCAGCGGCAGCAACAGCAGGCGTACCACTCAAGGATCCTCCGGAGGAATCCTGGTTAGGAGAGGACTCCTCAGTCTTGCCAGTGACATGGCCTGCAGGGCCACTGACGTTCCTGACTAAGGAGGAAGTTGACGTTGAGGGAGTTGGTGGTGTGACTTGCAGGAGCTTGGGTAGAAGAGGAAGAAGGGATTTAGGTGTCAGTGATCTGCTTATGCTCTTACCCAAAGTTTCACAACTTGACACTGACTTCTGATGAATGCACAGCAGGTGACATATAAGGGAGGATGTTGCTAGGTGGTTAACATCCTTACCCCTACTTATTACAGATTGACAGAGACAACACATGGCTTGACACCTGCTGTCCGGATTTGTGGAGAAATAATTCCACACCGAAGAGGTGGCTTTTTTTGGTATTTTGCCCAGGCATCACAATGGGCTTATTCAGCCCACAGACAACGGTGTCTCCCCTGGTGCCCGATTTAAACAAAACACATCACCATCAGAATCCTCATCGTCAACTGGTGTACTTCAACAGTGACATCTTCAATTTGAATATCAGAAACTGGACTGTGGATGCTACTTCCAGCACTTGCAGAAGGCTTGCAAATGGTGGAAGGAGCCACCTCTTCCCGTCCAGTGTTTGGAAGGTCAGGCATTGCAACCACAGACACACTTGGACTCTCCTTGGGGATTTATGATACCATCTAGCTTAACTATTATCATTTTTCTAGCGGAAGGATGAGGGCTTCCATCGTCATGTGACGCTGAACCACTAGTCATGAACATAGGACAGGTCCTTAGCCGTTCCTTGCCACTCCGTGTCATAAATGGCATATTGGCAAGTTTACGTTCCTCCTCACACCATTTAAAATTCTTTTTGGGGGGTCTTTTTGCTGAAGTTAGGCTTTTTGGAATTTACATGCCCTCTTCTATCACATTGGGCATCGGCCTTGGCAGACGACGTTGATGGGATTTCATCGTCCATGTCATGACTAGTGGCAGCAGCTTCAGCACTAGGACGAAGTGGTTCTTGATCTTTCCCTATTTTAAACTCCAAATTTTTGTTCTCCATTATTTTTCTGGAGTTATATAACAATATGTGGTACAGGAGAGCATACCTCTACACCACACAGGGCAAACCCTGTGAAAATTATTTGGATTAAATATTATTAACCCCTTTATTTGGAGTAAATAATGTACAGCACAGGACAGCACCACTGAACTTATATGGCAGCACCACTGAACTGGATTTTTACAGAATTATATGGATTTATATGGAATTATATAGCAGGATCACTGGATTTATATGCCAGTACCACTGGAATTATACAGCAGGATTACTGGATTTATACGCCAGTACCACTGGACATATATACGGCAGTACCACTGGACTGGACTTATACGCCAGTACCACTTAAATTATACGGCAGGATCACTGGAATTATACAGCAGGATCACTGGACTGGAATTATACGCCAATACCACTGGAATTATACGGCAGTATCGCTGGACATATACTGCAGTATCGCTGGACATATACGGCAGTATCGCTGGACATATACAGCAGCACAGGGACACCACCACTGGACTGATGCAGGACAACACAGCACCACTGCAATGGACTGGACTTATACAGCCAGTGGTTAAAGTGGGCCGGAACGGGACGGAACTGCGTTCCGTCACCTCTAATTGCAGGCGGAACCAGTTCCGCCTCCGCCCGGCCACAGCATCATGTCCCTGTTCCATTATAAAGGTGGCAGCGGCCGCCAGCCAATCACGGCTCGCGGACCGGCTGCAGCACCAATTAGAAGTAGATGAGGCTTTTTCAAAATCTGGCGTGAGCCAATCACGGCTCGCAGACCGCCAGCCAATGAAAAGCTGCCAAGTGGCAGCTTCTCATTAGCTGACGGTCCAGGAGCCGTGAATGGCGCTCAGCCGGCGCCAGGTTCAAAGTGCCCACTGCCCTCACCCCCCCCCCCTCTGCCGCAGCCACAGCCGCCGGAGTGTGACTGAGCCGCGGGCTGTAACGCCCGATCCCCCCCCCCCCCCCCCCCGCAAATAGACTGTGCGGTGCGGCTGCCGGCAGCTGCCTCCACTAACTGAGGAGAGGACGGAGGCAGGCTGGCTGAATGTACGGGGAGCAACAGTAGCTGCAGAGAAAGTTGCAGCTCCTCCCAGGCAGACCTCCCATGTGACAGAGCTGGCCGGCCGGGTGAGGCAGGACGGAAATGTTTGCAGTGAACTGTACTGCAGTTGAGCACAGGTATTTGTTTTAAGTGTAGGGGGGGCTTAGTTGGCCGGGTGAGGAACCCACTGCCCTGGTGTTTGGAAGGAAGAGGGGGGGGGGGGGTGCTATGTGTTTATAAGCTACGTGTGTATCATGTGC